>NC_090875.1:21159860-21167360 GCF_036669935.1 Montipora foliosa
TCAAAATTACACAGATAGCTGCTTTTGCCAAACACACAGGTCTGCTGGCCAGGCAGTGTGTGGGTATGCTCGGCTGCTAACTCGATCTGTTGAAAACATGGCGATATAACGCCAGTTATGACTTTAGAATAATTATTCTTTGTTATCGTTTTGTTTCTGTTCTCGTCATCATCATCACATCGTTGTCGTTATCAAACATTGCAGCTTTTCTCAACAAAAAGAAAACAATCTTATCAAGTTTTCTAAACGGAATCTTTACCCAGTGGACAGGTCACTATCCAGAGTATAATGAGAGGCACTCCCCTATATTAAAAAGTAAATAAATAAATTAACAAATGATTAAGAAGGAGATTAAAAAAATTAAAAATACAATGGCTAGCGATGTCAGGGGCAGGTTCTGGATGCGTACGTACGCTCTATTTGAGCGGCGTGAAAACGGCTCTTTGATGTCCTCGTGCCCGCCATAAGTCGTCTCATGTCAAAATTAATACCGGTAAATTTGCCAGGAGTGTCTGCTTCAGATTTAATGGCCAAGATCAAATTAATAACTTTTGTCGCAATAATCTACATTCTCGTTTTCTATCAATAAATCGCTATTTTGATTTCCTATCATTGTATGAATAATGTAATGATATATTGTAGAAACATGATTGTAAAGAATATTTAATATGGTGGTTGAAATGAACCATGTGAAAGATTTTTGTTTTAATTCAAAGTACATGTAGCTGCCTTAATCTATTTTAAAACATGAATATAGAATATTCAATTTAATCCATGGCTGGCTTGTTTGATTTCTTCCGCATTTTGTCCCTCGCAAAGCTTCGTTGGAAACCTTTAAAAAGAATTCAGTTTCAACTATTACCATGAATAATTTTAAATCAAAGTAATTTATCTTCACACTGACATTTTTCTTTTGATAAAAGCCATCGTCCGGGAAAAAAATGAATTTATGAATCGCTTATTTTTATTTCCGTTCCTGTCGCCGCCGTCTTGAATAATTGTACAATTCGCACACAAGCTCGTTGTGTGCGAATATATAACAATGGCGAAACGACGAAAACAGGCTTTTGGGATGTGAAAATACGGCTGCGAAGCGGAGTAAGGACAAAGAAGTGCCTTCTGTGGTTTGTGTCCCGAAAGATTCGAAGTTCTCTCGGGGAATTTCGAGCCCTGACTGTTATTGGTTCCCGCGGGCTCCGGTACGGTACGGTGCGAAAATTCTGGTCGATTGGATCATGTGGTGTTTTGGTGCTTGAGGGAAAGAAATAGATTCTGTCAGGATACTAGCTCGTAGTAACAACATACGTCAACGGATCTGGCCTAAAAATTCCGGGTTTAATTATTTTTATGGTTTAAATTTGAATTATTAATTAGTTGCCAAAAACACGTAAAAGTGATACGAACTGTTTTGAAACAACTGACCAGGTGTGTGTTTAAATTTTGCGTTTTTCTGCGATACGGATAACATCCCATTAGTGGATTCAACATGAATATAATAGTAAGAACAACATGACATAACTAGATTCAACATAAGTATTTTGATATGAAGAGAACTTGTGGTAATATATCAAACAGTGGGCGTCCTGATTAGGATTTACAAAAGCACAATCATTTCGGTTACCAGACCTTAAGTTTTTTTCATGAAAGAGAATATTTATCACTTTCTATGAGAAAAATATATCTTTTGATAAATATTGTTCAAATTGTAGAATCCTTTAAAGGGTTGAGCGTAAGAGGTATTGGTCGTCATGGAAACGTTGACATCACAGGCACAATGTTTTTTTTTTTTTAATTTTTGAAAATCAAATTCATACTTTAAAATTGTTTACCTTTAGCTTTTGAATCCCCCTCTCGATGTGAAAGAAAGATTTGCTTGCTAAGTGCCTTATTTTCTTGTGCAGCTGATAAACAAGGAATTGTGTTTGACCTTTGAGTCTCCATTTGGTTCATTTGCAATTCTAATTGATTCGGCTTTGTTTTCTCCAACGCGGAAAAAGCGCAATAAATTACCGCCTGTGAACTGGAGTATTTATTCATAAGACGGCGGGGCCAATTTGCTTTGATCGGCGTTCAAATCGTGGCGCAAACCTCTCTTATGAAGCCGTTTATAAGTTAAAAGTAGAAGACAAGCGAATCAATAATCTTATTTTAGACTTAAATGAATGGACAATGTGGGATCGAAGGATGGAAAGTTACAGTAAATGTAGCCCTGAAAGAGACGAGAATCCAGCCGCTTTGAAAAAGCGATCTAACTGGCTAAATGTTCTTTGCTTCTACATCTTTGGTACGATGGGCTTCTTTTATCAAGAAATGTTATACACGGCGTCTGAGGACATTCTTAGCGGCCGACAACTTCCAACTGCTACAATACTAGTTACTTTTGTAACACCCTTAGCGGCGATAAAGCTTATAGCGCCATGGTTTATCCAAAAGATTTCTTATGTCTTCAAAGTTTGTTTCATCTCGACGTGCATGGTAACAGGGCTGGCTTTGATCATCTTCACCGAAGACATGCGGTTGAAATTAGTAGGAATAGCGGTGAACGCCGTAGCTACAGGGGTGGCCGAAGTTGTATTTCTCGCCTTAACGTCATTTTATCCTCAGGTGTGTATCAGTGCATTTGTTGCTGGAACCGGAATGGCGTCGCTTGTCTCTCCTCTATACTATACAGGTAGGAAGACGGTCATGTCAATTGTGTTAATTCCCAGCAGGCGAAAACACTAACAACAGAAGTGACGCTTCGCGTGAGCTGTTCTTCTCCTTCTGTTAGTTCTTTACGCTTCAGTTACTAACAGTCACAAAGGGTTGGCCAAGCAATATATAATATTTAGATTTACCGCAAGGTTTATAAATGACGAAAGAAAGAAAAATATCGAGTCTTCGTAAGTTTTGTACTCTCACAGAGTACATTAGAAGGGTTTCAGAAGCCTCGATTTCTTGTAATAACCAGTCAATTTCGGTTAATGCTAAATCGGTTCACGAACATTCGGCAACTTCGCCCTCAAATTCAACTAATTCTTTCGTCTTACCCTTTTTTAATGAAAAGCGGTACATTCAAGCCGTATCCTTCAAGTGATATCTAAACTTTACGTTTCTCATTAAAGTTTAAATCGCAGTTTTTGGCCTCCTTTTAAAATAAAAGATGCGATTTTGGCTTGAAGATAACCATGAATTCTCAGCACAACTTATTGGTGAATATAATTCACTAAAATGCTTGAGTTTGTATGCGGATCAAATCGTCTGTTTGAGATTCTGCTTTTTGGCTTGTTCTTAATTTTGGAGGAAATCTCAAAAAGCGTATAGCATCAAATTTGCAGGCATTGATGGCCATTTTCATGAACAAAAATGTGATTTGTTTGTTTGCTTTCTGAGGTAGTCTTGAACTTCTCGTCGGTCAGTGTTCTCGTATTTTAATGTTTGCTTTATGCCTGACATTTGCATTTCAATATGTTAACGAAAGTGTGATTCTCTTGACAGAAACATCCGACTTGCATCTAGTTAGTAAAAACACCTGTTCTTTGCTTTTCGCGCTGTCTAGAACATGGCCTTTCCGGGGAACATAATAACCGATTTTTCGCGGCGATTGGTGAATCAAGAATCCCTTGTCCAACGAATCATCAAACGACTTAAGGCAACTGTAGACGAAAGTTTTGTCAAGAAAATTCATGTGCAGTTTTTAGCTTTGAAAACGAAGACCAGGTGTGTCTGAGAAAACACTTTTTTGGCCCATCTGAAAACCGTTTTTATGAAACCTTCGTCCACTCATTCTAAAAGATGTCTTTCAACATGCTTTCAAGACGTCGCAAAATAGCTTCAAAGTTAACTTTCAGTGGTGATTCTCTATAAGTAAACGTCTTTCTTCTGGCATTCAAATGAATTATCGTTTCCGAAATTTCAGAGCTTTCGGGGAAAAAAACGTTATTCCAAGAGCGTCGCGATCAAGCTCAATACAAGTTTTGATGCCATCAAGTAGACCATGTCTGAGTGACTGCGTGTCTTTGTTGTATAATTTTTATAGTTTATAAAGTTGTTGTTTTTTTCTTTTTTTCCCTCAGGAGTTACAATATGGAGTTGTGTGTCACCCAAGACAGCCATCACACTCACGATTCCTCTGCCGGCGTTGATAATCATATTTTACGCTCTTTTAGACAGGGAGAACATAGCAAACGGAAATGGCGCTGAACACAAAAATGTACGATATACAATCGTTGGGTCCGAGCCTGACAGTCCGCACCAATCAACTGAAAAATCTCAATTTAGCCAAAAACTTCGCATCGGTTTCAAGATTCTCCCCTTTATCATCCCGCTGTTTCTAAGCTTCTTCGCCGAGTACATGTCCAATTCTTCCGTTATTACAACCATTGGTTTCCCTGATTCTCATGTGCCTCCTAGAGATCATTTTCTTTTCTATTCTCTCTCGTACCGGATTGGAAAATTCATTGGTAGGAGTTATCTGTTTCTATTTGCCTGCCTTCCTTCTGAGGCTGTGGATTTTCTGACTTGCAACAAGACGTGGGTGTTTGCAGGTAGGTGATGGGCATCAGTCAAGGGTAAATATCGTCATATATCATATCATATCTTATCTTTATTTACCCTCGGATTTTAGAGTACATTGATGTAGCTAGTATCTCCGAGCACGTTCACCCTCCCAACCACGATACACTACAGCTTCGGGGCATCTTTCACTTCCTAAAATAAAATTGAAAACTGCGTAATAAGCAGTCTGGCTAAAGTTCACCATAGGGCAAGTTTCAATCGAGTGTCGTAAAGCCAAAACAAGAGTAATTACTTTGGCCACTCAAAAAGGACGGAGACAATCCGGTAAACCAATCAAAACTAGAAGTAATTACACGTAGCCGACACAAAGCGCGGGAAAATATGCACGCGCGGGCCACGATTGGTTTTGGTTTCACTTCTGATTGCATGGTTGAAAAAGTAGCGCGAAAACTTTGAACCAATCACTGAGTGAAGTAATGCAAAACCAAAGCAATTCGCTAGTTACTTTCGACACTCAATTGAAAACCACTCTAAATTATTGTAAATTAGTCCTGAAAAGCCCCGAGGGGAGAAACTAATAGCTTTACTCCACTTCACTTCCGGGACAGACCCGCAACACCGGAAACTCCCAGTGCCCTCTCTTTACGAATAGTGTGCTGATTCTTTCACGTCTCACAGAGTTATGAACATTGAAGGGTTGTGAGACGCGGCCTACGGTTTATTGTCCTTTATATCCGAGAAGATTAGAGAATCTAACCATTTGCAGATGTCATTACAAAGGCAGCACTTTCTCCTCAGTTATTTAAAGACCTTGAGTGTTAATCTGGCTGTAGTCGAACTCGCGAACTCCCGCATGGCAGCCCGGTGTTCAACCAACTGAGCCACAGGTGCGCAGTAAGGTTGTTTAGCATACACATTGCATGGAAACTGTCCAAGAACTAGTCTGCTATGAGCCTCTTGGAATTTTTGTGGCAAAAATTAAAAAATATAGATATGATGGGTTGCTGACGTCCGGACAGAGCCTCAAGGTGATTTCACGACGTTGTTAAAACGAGAATACGGACAAAGGCGACGTCGCGATTTTTCCATCGGGTTCACGTCTTACAATGTGGACGAATTATCCTAAAACTAAATTATGATAAAGTTTTGATATAACGCGCGCTCTGATTGGTTAACACAGCGTGCCAATGCACGGCTGACACCACTCGCAGCATTTGAAAAATAAAGTTTTGCAAAAATTAGCCAAATGCGCGACGAACTTAAGAAATTCTTTATTATCAAACAAATAAAGAAGCCTCGCCTGTGATCTGTTTAAACAAATTGATGTCAGTTTTTCATGCGTCTGTCCTGTTATTGATCATGAATTTCGTTATAACATTGTCAAAGTAGCTGTGGATCCACAATATTATGACGAAATTCATTGTCAATAACAGGACAGACGCATGAAAAAATGGCATCAATTTGTTTTTGACCAAAGGAAGAGGGGTCAAAATTAAGTCAAAACACGAGAAGAACGGGAGACAAAAGTGCGAGAAACTTCAATTTCATTCAATCGGACGCGAGCAATATCGCGTCAATATCACATAAATTATAAATTTATGTGTCTGTCCGCTTATTGACAATAAAAATTAGCCAATGAGTGCGCGAGAATTTCGCAGTCATGGTAAAATTCGTTGTAAAGCACTTTGAAATCGGATAGAACTAACAAGAAGATGGGCATGTAGTTCCCGGTGTTGTGGTCTGTCTTCTGTGATGTATCATGGTTGGGAGGGTAAATGCTCGGAGAAATTAGCTACACCAAGCTACTCTAAAAATCCGAGGGTAAATAAAGATATATGATATGATATGATGAGGGAAAACACTTGACTCTTCGTCTCTTGTTTTCCCTCGGTACACTTCTTCCGCTTCCTGCGTGCTTTACAACGGAATAAATCACAGGCGAGGCTTCTTTATTTGTAAACCGGGATGAGTGGTCAGTTCAGAGCAAAAATACGGAATGAAAGGTTCACATTTGTAAGCTCATGTTATTGTCAAGATCTCGAAGTCTTTTATTTAATTATGCAGGGTACCGACAAAATATGAGAAAAAATCAGAGATAGAATACGTGCCGCACATGCCAGGATTAGTTTTCTTCTCTTTTTGACCAATAATATTACAGTTGTAATGTTTTGTCGCGTGTTGCGTCCAACGCAACAACGGTTGCGTCCTTTTCAAACGCACAACCAGGACACTCAGAGCTTTTTTTTTGGCTTATTTAAGTTGGTGTTTCATACTGTTCTTGCTTTCGTCGATGTCACTCTTGCAAAAATCGCGGCCCGTGTATGAAGACGAAAATGCTAGTGTCACTACTCGCGTACCCTAGATAGCTAAGCGTGCAAGAATATAAACCAAATAAACAGGTTCAAAGAAACGGAATCGTACCAAAGATGGCATCGAACCTTATTTGGATTTAAAAAGAGAAAAAACACTTACCTTCATGCGTGTTTTCTTCCCCGCAGCACTGGAAATATCCCATTTAATCTTCTTTCTGTTCGAGTCTTGGTATCACTTTGTCGGCTACATCTGGATCGTTATTGCTCTGTGTTCTACGCTTGGACTCGTGGCTGGAATGATTGTCTTGCACTCGCCTTTCGCCGTCTCACGTTTTGTTTCACCCGAGGAGAGAGAATTTGCCCTGGGACTGCTGACAGTCGGAAACTCTTTGGGTGGCCTGGTGGCTGGTTTTGTTGGTCTTGCTGTGGAGCCATTCCTCACGGATAAATGCGTGCAACATTTTTCTGCCGCGCAAGAATTCTGTTTTACAAGACATAAAAACATGACTGGGTGGGAATATAATATTCATTGTTAGACTGTACAGTATATACCAAAAAAAGTGGATTCCGTTGAAGGCGCGCTGTGATTGGCTACTCAAACTTCGAATATCCCTTGCCATTCAACCTCCGCGCAACTCGCGCGAGATTGCGCTCGCGGTTCTGACTTCGGTGAATAGTTGTTAATAGACCA
>NC_090875.1:21172360-21179860 GCF_036669935.1 Montipora foliosa
GGATGAACGAATTCTTTGCCCGGTTGGTGCGAGCGACCGGAGCTTTATATTTATGCTTATTCCTAAGATTATATTTATTGATATTTTCCATAGGTAATAATTGCCTTAATTTATGGCTCTTGTTTGTTTCTATTGATTGGAAAAATCGTTCACACAATTGTTGGTGGTGTAGTTCTACAGTTGACAGTCCTAACTTATCTAATCCTGCTATATAATCATATCCGGGCAATATAATTGAAATGGCTCTCTTTTCAACTTCGTGTAAATTCGTACTTAAGGTACTTAGGTAAAGAACTAAAATAACTCACAACCCCATAGTCCATTACTGATCTAATGCAAGTCACATAAAAAAAGGGAAAGATCTTTTGGAGGCACCTTAGCTCTCTGTAACTGAATTAGGAAGTAGATTCGTTTGTTAACTTTCTTGATTACGTTATCAACATGTTTGTTCCATGTCAAATCGTTACTTATGGTAACGCCAAGTAATTTCGCTGAATTTAGTACTTCAATCTCATTTCCATTTATGATAAGTGGGTCAAAAGTTGGTGGCTGCTTGGAAAAGGTTATTCTTAGCTCCTTACACTTATCAGGATGTAACTGGACTCTGTTCTTATTGGACCAAGTAGTAACTTCATTAACTATACCTTGTGCTTCACTTACACCACCCTTAAGTACGATGGATGGGCTGTTAAAAAGAGGTATAATGGTATAAGTTGAGGCTTTTCTCTACTCTGCAACCTACTAGGCAACCATGACTGGTAGGGACTCAATGCTTGCATAATCAGTACAAAAGCCTACTTGGCAAAGGACGATATAGCCCATTTCCGAGTTGCTGTTTGCCTCTGGTTCGAAACGAGTCCTGGTGCACAAGCATTTAAATGATAACGACTTTAATTTGCATGAATAACACACCACTCATTTCCATTTGAATGGTTGTGCACTAGGACTCGCTTTGAAACCGAGGCAAACAGCAACTCGAAAATGGGCTATTAAAGGAGTAGCCGAGAGTCAGGCAGGATTCGAAACTACGACTTCTGTAACCCCAGATCGGATCACTTTCACCCATTGAACTACAAAGAACTGTAAAGGACGTAAAGGAGCTAAGTCGCTCATCTAAGTTCTTTTTAGAGAAAGTGTCTCACTGGTCCGCGGGCGCGACAATGTCATGCGCTTCCGAGAATGTGAATCAACAATATACACTTAGTGAAACAGTAAGTTTTGTTTTCCCAAGAGTCCTGATGTTGCCCGAGATGAAGTCGAGAGAAAAAGTGAGCAAAAGTGAACTTGTAACGGTCTATTGAGCACCCTGGACTCTGCTATGTTACACTATACACTTAATGTATGGTCCCAAGGGAACAGTTTTGTTTTCCTGAGAGTCGTGGTGTTTCCCAAGATGAAGCCGAGGGAAACATCAGGACTCGAGGGAAAACTAAACTAACTAGTTTCCCGACGGACCATACATTAAGTGCTTTGTTATATATTTAGACTTTCCCTTCAATCAAACGCGGGCAACAACTGCAGGGGCATGTGACCAAGAATCAACCAATCACAGAGCTCGTTTTTTTGAGTGAAAGTCTAGGTATATAACAATAACATGTGGTTATGTGTTGAATCCTACCAGGATCTTGGATCAGTTTCAAGTTGTCCTTTGACCGTTGCCAAACAACTATTTAGTATGTGGGATTGAGTTAACAAATGGCGTCCGAACCTTGAAATAGAAAGGCCTTCAGACTCACAAGTACACGTTTAAGTACGGGTAAAAAAGGCTTGACCAAAATTCGTTGTTCAGTGTTTGTCTGACCAACATGGGACACACAACTGAATGTTGTACAAAAATGATTCAAACAAGTTTAGGAAGGAGAAAAAAGACACTGGAATAATTGAATATTAATTGTCACAGGGAAAAGAAGACTTGCCATTTGTCGTATGTCGTTTATTGTAAACGTGTCTTAAATCTCTCTTACGGTGTAAAAAGCGCCGAATGGAGAAATACGAATGCGTTCTCCTTCCTTGGACGCAAATCTGTATGGCTTTTTATGAAACCAACATTTAAATGAGATTTCTTTTCTTTGAATTTTAGGCCTAACAACATGGAGCTGCATCGCCCCAAAGACGGCCATATTGATTACAATTCCATTACCATTCCTTATTGTTTTCTTTTATGCGCTGCTAGACAAACAATACATCAATAAAAATTCCGTTGGCCCTAAAACTCACGGTGCAATAAAATATACGAAAGTTGATCACACATCGAAAGGCGAAAAGGATGAAATGCTTGACCCAACTAAGAAGTCGATGTACAGCGAGAAGTTAATCATTGCTTTAAAGATTTCGCCGTTCATAGTTGCGCTTTGTTTGAACTTCTTTTCCGAGTACTTGTCGATGTCCTCAGTGGTAACAACCATTGCATTTCCTGACTCTAATATTCATCTGCGAGATCATTTTATTTACTACACGCTCTCATACGGAGTAGGAAAGTTTTTCGGCAGGAGTTATCTGTTACTGTTCGCATTTCTTCCGTCGGATGCTATAGAATCCTTGAAGTGTTCCAGAACGTGGATTTTAACAGGTAGGAAACAAAAATCGAGTTATTAGGTTCCTCTCGACAAATTGGGCTAAAGTGCTCTATAAAATGGATTCATGAATGATCAATCAAATCAGTCTGTCACTACTGTCAGTCTGTTAATCAATCAATCAATCAATCAATCAATCAATCAATCAATCAGTCTGTCAATCAATTATACATTAAGTCAGTCATCATTGTGATAGGTGTTTTCGCGTTACGTCATCCCCTGCATGTTTGTCGCCGAAAACAGAAAATCTCTCATTAATTAATTTCCGTGTTCGTCCACTAACATTTGTACATGCACCATTGTAATCCTTGCTCTCTAAATATTGGTTGCAAATCACCTATTATGATGCTAGATAGTCTCGGTTATTACGTTGGAGGAAAGCTGTAACCTCCTTGTCCATGAACCATAGTTAATGCATGGAGATGGTTATGAAACTAGACAATTTCCTTTGTTTCATGTTTTTGTCCGTATTTTTGGCCTTGACCGGGCACAAAACACACCTTTTTTCAAGAAGATAACCAATCAAATCCTTCGAATAAATTATGCGCAACTAATTTGCGAACCCGTGCGAAGCGAAAACAAAAGATTGTGCAGGGTCACGGTGTCACGGTCAATTCAACATCGATTGCAACAACATTGTTCTCGCTTTTAAAAGTTCTAAGGTTTCATAACCAGTCCCTCGATTAACTATGCATGAACGAGTAAAATCTTTTAACGAGTTAGACAGAATAAGTGTGTATCCCTCACTGTTAGGAGGGAGTGGAGTATAAGCAACAGGAGTTAAGCCACAAAACAATCAAATTTTACACGGATTTTCGAAAGACAGCTCTTGTATCCGAAATAAATGAATTTGAGAATTGCTTATTTTCCCCTGGGGCCGCCATTTTGAAAAGTTGATTTGACGAGTTCCAACCTCGTTCCCAGGGTCTCTCTTCTCATCGACCTTGTCGTTAAGGAACCTTGACACGTACAATTATCATGTTGAGATGGAGGCGATCGAGAAATTTGAAAAGGAAAATATACTCCCTAAATTTCACTTATTTCATGTGAAAACTCTTTCTTTTCAAAAATTCAAACAACCCTGATTGCAAACATTATTTCATCCGAAAGAAAGTTGTTCAAATTTAGAATTAGGGGATCCCCTCAGTTAACACTCATTCATTTTAAATTATTTCCTGTAGGAGATTCTTATAAGTTTGTCACCATTTTGAAGTTTTTGCCTTTTTAGTGACCTTAGCTATAATACTTTTATCAGGAACCAATGACTAGGAGCTATAGCGTACACCTTTATTGTATTTGTGGAACGGCGTTTTTACAGACCCAGTTATTTTTAGATTGATTTTCCCGCAAAAGCAGACCTTTCCAGCTAATCACAAGTCTTGCACGAGAAATTATTTCCCATAGGATTGAGAATGGTCACTTGTGCAAGCCGTATTCTGTTTAGGAACTCGTCTAAAATGGCCTATAGCTAATGCATGAAAATACTATTACATAGATCTAGTATTGGGAATGTAGACTTCTACTTATGGGCTCTTGTTTTATTCATTTAAAGGAAAGAGAATATATGCAATGATCATGCATTCTATACGATTCAATGGCTCACCTGATACGGGATATATGAGATATAAACCGATCTCATAAGTGACCAGCTCCCAGTCGGATTGATAGCTCAGAGCGGTGCAGCGCATGCGCAATCGCTGGGCCGAGCCCAGTTCAAGCCTAGATTTTTTCCCAGGCTTCTGATTCGCTTAAATTGCTGTTCAACTGCGATGATTTCCAACTTTCATGTATTTTATCCATTTGTCAGTTGTACATGTAAAGCACATGCGTTAATCAGATTTCCAATTAAGATTTTTTTTTTGCTTAATATTGCAGTGTTGGGAATATCGCATCTCACCTTCTTTCTGTTTGAATCTTGGTATCATTTCGTCGGCTACATCTGGATTATCATCGTTCTGTGTTCCACACTTGGTCTGGTAGCAGGAATGATTGTCGCCCTCTCGCCCCATGCTGTTAAGCAGCACGTTTCGCCCGAGGAAGGGGAATTTGCCCTGGCGCTAATTACTGTTGGAAATGGCGTCGGTAGCTTTTTGGCGGGCTTGGTCGGTCTTTTCTTGGAACCATATCTTACGAAAAGATGCAAAGGGCATTTCCCTACCAATCAAGAATTTTGCATGACAAGAATGCCTAACTCAATCGGCTGGAAACGTAATATGGGTTGTTAAAGATGCTGGATGTAGTCGCACAAGGGGCACAGAGGGAGGGGAGGAAGTGGGGGTGGGGGGGGGGGGGGGAGGTAGGGGGACAGATCGAGATTTAAGGTTGCTTGATCACAATAAACTTCAACCTCAACCTTTTATTGAGTAGTACCAAAGATAACAGACTTCAAAGACTCAATTCTCCACCCAAGGATTTTAGAAGTAGTTTCTTTTAAACCTTTATCTAAAGCTCCGTATATGAGCCACACGTGCGCGATTGTCAAATCTAGCCATTGAAACTTAACAGCTAAGTGGCAAAATGGCTAGAGCGCGATCGGAATGTGGCTTTCTATACTGCGACTAAAGCCAGTCTAAAACTGTTATCATTTGAGAAAAAGATTGGTTTTATCTTCAATTATATGGCTAGAAATTACAAAAAAAAAAAACAAAAAAAACAAACAATAACAAAAGTAGGCCCACGCAAAGTTATTTTTGTAGCGCCTTTCCTCATTCGCGAATCTCTTCGACACCAGTGGTTGCATTAAATGGATGCCCTGGGCTCAATTCTTAGAGGCTACCTATGTGAACTGTTTGCAATCACAGTACTACAGATCTACATTGTTACTCAGTTCTCAGTATCTTCTCTGTTCTGTTTCTGATATCAAAGATTTTTCTTATGCAGAGCTTAGTACCTCGAGATTTATGATACTACATTATATAAGCTTCATAAAGTTTCCCGAGGGGCTCAAAGGAAGCGGACATAGACCTTCTTTAAACTGACGAAGCAAGAATAAAACACAAGCGACGAAAACAAGCGAGTTAATTTTTGCTAAACCAGGGCCTTTCATTCTATTCACACTGATAGGAACACTACTGAATTTGCTTTGGAAATTGTAAGTCCAAAGTCTCTTTTTTCCTGTCCCATGGGGAGAAAAAGACAGAAAATCCCTGGGTCCTGACAGGCAGGATATTTATGAGGGGAGCTGGTAAGTGCGACTTGGGGCCCCTCCCTGACGTGTTTGATTGTCACAGACGCATTACCAAACCTACCAGACTCTCTTACCGGGAAGAAGAAAACCCCTGTGTCTTTTCAGCTTTCAGTTTATCGATTTAATTAAGAACCGTAATCAGCGAAAGATATTGTGCGAATGTTCCTTAACACGCGGCTTTGGTTGTATTGTTTGGGACATAAAATTTTCGAAAGTGTTTTTTTCTTGTAAACAATCTCAGAGCAGGAAAAGGTAGACAATAGGCCGGGCAATCATAGGTTCTGTTACACGGTACCTGCACACTTCAAATCTGTTACAAAACAAAACCTGATACAGACAGAAAAAAATTCGTTAATAATATCATTTAGAGAACTTTTTCGGTCGTCAAACGCCAAAACTGGTCATGATTTTCCTGTATGACACAGTTCTGCGCATCAACTTGAGTTTCACAAGCTTTTAGCTTGAAAAAGGCCAAAAATTCATCTTGACAGATAACTTAGTGTTCTTTTTAATAATTCATTAACCACAACAGGATGTTGTGATTTGAGTTCGACGACCGACAACGTCATTCAAAATGGAAACACTTGATTGAGTGAGTTGTTCAGAGAATCGTTTATCTGAATTCTGGCCCACAACACCTAGTTCATCGGAGTTCATCTATGTATTTCCCGTTGGATTTGGCCCGAAATCGAAGGAAACTAACTAGTACGGAACGTAGCGGAACCGACAACTAACATACCTTTTGGCGCTCAGGTGTTATGCAATCACTTTAATAACAGCTTAGTATTATCTGCTGAAGGACTCAAGGACTAAAAGAACTTGATGCAAAGCAAAGCTTGAGGATTTAAATTAATTCTAGTCTCAATTCCAAGCAGGAAAGAACTTGAACGTTACGTTACACTTACGTTACGCTTTATTCACGTTTCGATCCGCGAGAAAGCGTCAACTGAGTGATCCGGCATCCGGCTAATAACAGCGTTAAATGACGCATGGCTCAACATGATAGGGTGTTAGGATGGGCAAAGAGGAGATTTCGAATTTTAAGACGTGTTTTCCCAGCTGATCTCGTAGAAAAAAGGATTTACAACGGGTTTGTTCGCTTGTTACATGATTGGTCTGATAAGTTACAGTGGATTCTTTGTTCCGGTTCGATGTTAAAGAGTTCTTTACACAGGCACACAGCTTAAGAAACAGTAAACATTGTGTTGTTTTCTTCGTGATTCTTGGTTATGCTTCGGGGCCTTAAGATTCGTGAGTGGTCTATAACTAATGGGCATGATGAGAAAGATTTGCGAGAATTATTTTGCAAAAAAGTCGCAGACGCCACCCGCTTCGGATTCAAGGGGGCCGTTAAATGTTCTGTGTTTTTATATTTTCGGAACGCTGACGTTTTTTAATCAAGAAATGCTTTTGTCCGCTGCGGAAGACATTTTAAGCGGACAAAAGCTACCCACGGCCACTGTTCTTGTCAGTTTTGTGACACCATTGATGATCACGAAAATAATTGCGCCTTGGTTTATACAAAGAATTTCCTATGGATTGAAGACTTGTTTCATCGCTGTGAGCATGTTCTTTGGGCTTGCTTTGGTTGGAATGTTCAACGATATCAGAGCAAAGCTACTTGGAATCGCTTTAAACGCCATGGCCACTGGAGCAGCCGAAATAATTTTTCTAGCGCTCACGTCATTCTATCCAGGATTATGTATTAGTGCGTTTGTTGCGGGAACAGGAATGGCTTCG
>NC_090875.1:21187360-21192360 GCF_036669935.1 Montipora foliosa
CCCACCAAACCACTCAGGACAACGCAGAAAATAGTGGGTGAGTGAACTTTATTTATCTGGCTGTCCATAAAATGACTTTTCGAAAAGAAACATCGCGATTTGAAGTTTTTATGGAACATTTTCCTCGATCAGTATTGTATATATTGTGATTTTATATACCTATATCAGGGCTCCTGACCTATTTTATTACTCCATACCCACCTTATTTTATGTATTTATTTTCTCTGAGATATTAGCATTTTTTTGCTATTTTAAATTCGAGGTGAAATAAAAGTTAGTTGTTGTTGTTGTTGTTAATCAGTTGAATCGGCCGTTACAACTATCTCAAAATAACGTGACGTCGTCACGCGCTCTCGCATGCCTGTGACGTACATGTAATCAATGTACAGATATGCGAAAGGGCATTAGAGATTCTTCTTTTCTGTTTCACACTCTTTTTACCAACCACCCATTTTTTTTTTGGAAAGACAAACAAAAAAAGGTCCAATTCATGCCACACGAGGATGTATTGTTTTTTCAAACAATATGCGGTTTTTCCGGAAACAGTTGATCAGACAATGAACTTCCGGTTTACTTTGTGTAAGATGACAGTAAAACCACACGCACAAGCTTCCTTTAGCGGTATGTCAGAGCTGCCAAATAAACACCGAAGTCTCCCCAGACTTGAACGTTAACGAGGCAGGTGAGCAGTTAGAAAGAATCTTTTTCTAGTGCTTGAGTACATGTTGACATTTACCCGCAGAGCAAGGCTATCCACAAGCAATTTTATATGTGATAGTGTGCAAGGTTCGGCTGACGTACAAGACGCGAGCCCAACCTTGCTAATACTAACCCAAACGTTTAGACTACATGCTTTTTTCCCGTATCGTTTTGCTAATAACTTAGTAAACAGTTAGGGGAATGCAGTTCAACAACTAAAACAGCTTAGCAACTCGTTATGCACGATGCGTTTATAGACATTCAAGTCTCTTCAACTCAAAGGACTGTTCATGAAGAATATGTTTGGCCCAATGTTGTGATACCTATGCGGGCCATATTTTAAGCAATTGCGAGTTTAATTCGTTCCTGATGTAGGTAAAGGAAATAAAGATAACATTTGTTAGTGTTGCGAAGAGATTTCAAATGCAAATTGTCGTTATTGATGGTAAATAGTGCACATCGCTATCTCCTTATCACATGATAGACAATAGACGTTGTTATACCTCCCGACTCAAATACGTTTTCTGATTGGAGGAGAACGTGTCACGTGTCATTGGTCAAAACTTCATGACGTCCTAGGGCGAACAAAACTTCATGACGCCCTAGGGCAACAACAACTTGAACTTTCGACTCACATGTGATCAGGTCGTGCACCTTTGAAACGGCGGCAAATCTGTACGCCAGCCGACGTCAAGCAAATAATTTTTATCTGTGTATTGCTCTATTTTGAGTTGGGAGGTATAACAAAACACTTAATGACTGGCCCCTCGGGAAACAGTGAGTTTTGTTTCCCCTCGACCTCAATGTTTCCCTCGGCCTCGCCTCGGGGAACATTGAGGGTTTCGGGGAAACAAAACTCACTGTTTCCCTTGGGGCCGGTCATTAAGTGCTTAATATATTAAAATTCAGTCCCAAACAAAAGGCATCATCTCGAGGCTCTGGGGAATAAATGTAACGATTTGTATGAGTTTATTCCCCAGAGCCTCGAGATAATGCCTTTTGTTTAGGACTGAATTTTATTAATATATCGGAATTGGCTTATTGTGCACAATAGCTTGGGGCGAAATAGCTCTCATACGAAGGAAACAACTCCACTGAGTTTCTCCGAAAAGATTGCCACGAACACGCCATGAACCGTCACGTCATTATTATCCATTTGTATTAGTTATTGTTGAGAAAACGCACGAAACAAGTTTAAATATTCCACGGTATATGTACAGTAGAGAACCGATTTGATTAGGTGAGGTGCTGACGTTTGCCCGGAGCTCTTGACGTACAAACGTTCCTCGGCGTTGCTTACAATTTACATGCTATTAAAAAAAACAGTGCGAACCAGTTGGATAATAAATAGTTTAGTGGACGATTTAGTGTACAAAGAAACAAACATACAAAGATACATGCATAAATATATTTTATTTCACCTCGAAAATTCAGAGTAGCTAACATAATATCTTCGAGATCACAATGCAGCAAAATACAATACTCGTACAATAAAATGCTAAAATTTAAAATATGCTTAACTATATACATTATAAAACTAATTGCAATGCTACTATAATGAGTCATAGTTTAGTATTCTACGCTTAAAATCCGTAAAACTAGATGTTCTAAACGAATCGGGAAGAGAGTTCCATAATTTAGCAGCTAAATATGAAAAAGAATGCAGGCCGTAAGTTGTTGTTTTTGGATTAGGAAGAGACGGAATATAATTGCCACGTAAACTGTAGCTTGTAGAGGGCAGAGTATAACATATTGGTTATCCAGGAGAGTTACTAAAAAAAGGGGGGTATATAGTATAACTAAGAAATTCTGCAGGCGTGTAATATACAGAGGTTTACAATTGATTTTTTGTCTACTCGTAAAAATATTCCACGATACATGCACTACACACTAAATCGCCAAATAAGATATATGTATTTATTATATAAACACCAATGAAATATCAAGCTAGCTTTCACGTGAAAACATGAAAATAACGTGTTATTACTGTTGTTATGGTTACATATACAAATAGTGCCTTTTGTGTATTTCATTTCTTCAACACTCGAAGAGAAATTTCCTATCTCCGCGCGGCCATGTAATATCCACTTTTTTTTTATATATATATATCTCGTGCTTTTGTCGTGACTTCCGACGGAATTTTTTCGATTGCCATCAGCTTTGAGCCGGCAAGTTAACTTTTGGTTGACGTCAATCAAAGTCTTTGAGACTTCCAGAGCTACAGTAGCAGTATAGCCGGAAAGTTTCGGAACTTCCCGCGGAATGGGCTCATGGTCTTCCCTGGCAACGCGAGACCATACATTGTGGCAACCAATCCGAAAAGGCATTAACTTGTGGTTCATTAGATAATAGCTTTATCCCCGCAATTTTCGTTTTTTTAAACGAAGCTCATTTTCTTTGAGGGGTATGGTCTTTCAATAATGTCGTTGTGTTTTCGGAAAGTTTTTCATTTGAAAGATTTAGACTTAGAGACAACTACAGAAACAAGAGTACTGAAAAAGCGTCTTGTAAACTGTAGTTAGAGGTCAGTAACCATTTAGTTGAATTTTCAGATCTTTTCTAAGTTGTGTTCCGCGTCAAGAACTTACGTAAGAACTTAAAACAAATGCCTGCGTTTAAGTAAACGAAGCACAGATGAGAATAATTTACAAGCATCGAGTTGCATTCGATTGGTTTGTGGTGTTTGAAGATTTTGATGCTGAACGACACGTTGTTTACATATCGGAGTATTAGGGTATGGGAAAAGTAAATTCTATTTGACTGCGCATTTTCAGTTGCAGGATGAAATAGAGGTGATGCAATCAGCTTTAACACAAGCATTCAATTAATAAGAGAGATAATTCTGCGGCAAAACGCATCATACCGAGGAAAGCTGTGTTGACAATGATGACATTAATATCAGTGAAAATCTAGTGATAAGCCAAAGGCCTTCGGAGTTGGCATTTGCGAGAAGAAATGTAAAGCTCAGAATTCAACAAATTCAAATCACCAATACAAAAGCCTTGCGAAAGAGCAAAGGAAGTTTAATTACCCAAAAAAGTATGCAGGCATAATCATTATCAGTGCGTGACCTCTTCCATATAAGTTTTCATAAATTTCGATTTAATTATCACTGAGAAAACTTGAGTGCTTTTTGTTTGTGAACTCTGTAAATATGGCATATTGCGAAACTTAAGAGTAAGCGCGTCTGGCATAGACTGTTGCGGCTGGTGAGGTGCTACGGTTTTTACACTATTTTGCATTACTGTACCTTTATGCTAGAACTTCATATTGTCTAATGTAAGTTATACTTATCACAGGTCCACATCGATCACCTATAGTCTGCCGGTACCGTCCAAATAAAATGTGTATGGGTGCATATGTGTTCGTATGTAAGTTAGCGGACATGCACAAAAGTTCTATCGGCAAATAATTGCAGTCTTCCGACTAAAAGCGTTCGTTGTTCGAAATCGAAAAAAAATGGACATTATGTCATTTGTCTTGGTCGTTAGCTAGTTCAAATTATGTTTCTAAGTTTTGATTGACAGAAAAGACTAAAAGCCTTTTTAATTTAATGTAAATCGGCGAAATTGAAGTCGACCCGAAATCAAACTCTAAATTAAGGGGTTTTTTTAAGTTGTCGTCAGTAATCTAGGAGTAGCTTAACGGAGGTCAAGGTTGCTTGAACTGTACATCTCTTGTAAGTTGTCTTATAATCGACGTAAAATCGACTTGAAACCCTTTTTTTATCGTTGAAGTCGAGAACTATCCTTTATTTGTTTGTCCATTTTTTTTCCTTCATTAAGCCTTCTTAAATCATCCCGATATATACGACACATTTCCTGTCGTTTTCTTAATAACCGGTGGTAATTTCCTCAGGAAGGCCTTTTTTGTTCATATAACGTATCTGTAAGCGTCATGAGCTAAACTGCACAATTCATGTACAAGAACAGGATGCTCTAACTTAGATGACAATTTATTTTCTTTACGACTTATCTTGATTCCAGGTATCGATGGCACATTCCCATTTACTTCTAATCGCAGTGGTAACTTTACTAGCCTTGCTACCTTCAGAAGCTAGGATAAGGAATTGCACTGGCCGATGTGAATGTAAGGAGAAAGTTGACCACGAAGGACTTTACGCCAACTGCACATTGCGGTATTTCAAAGAGTTAGCCAAATACATTCTACGCCCCGCGGACGTGAAAACCTTGTAAGTAGTCCTAAATTATTTATGTGGATGTTCTCCGTATTAGACATGGAACAATTTTCACAAGGGAACAATACCGTGGCACAGGAATTGTTTCCCATCGTCACTGGGA
>NC_090875.1:21197360-21229860 GCF_036669935.1 Montipora foliosa
CGTGAATAAAACCCCGTACGCCACACTTTCTATGACGTAAACTTTCTATGACGTAAGGGTGGCTTAGTGGTTATCTATCGGGCCTCCCACCACTGCGAGCCGGGGTTCAATTCTGGCCTCGGCCAACATGTGGGCTGAGTTTCAGTCGATCTCAACCTGACTCGAGGGTTTTTCTCCGGGTACTCCGGTTTTCCTCCCTCATCAAAATCGACTCACAGCTAATTGACATCTAGCTGTGGTGCTGTGCTCCGACATCAAACATGGACTGTATAGCGGCAGCCAGAGGCGCCTTTGTATGCTTTCAGCCCGATGTCGTGAGCCGCACCCTTCGCAATTCAGTCCTCGACTGCAAGTAAGGGTGATTAGCACTAGCAATATATATATATATATTATAATCTATTTTACTATGACTGAATTTTATTTTTCGTGCTGATGTGGTATCTGTCCGCACTCGAATATTTCATATCCGCGCGTGGTCATGTAGTGTCGTCTATCTATTTCAGCTAGGAATATCTTACTACGAGGACCAAATAGAACTTTTTGCCTGTAAACTTGTTGCAGAAGACATACGCTGCTAGGATGCGCCACTTTTTGATTAGGATCTTTCCAGTGCTAGAATCTAATATCCGCTACTTCAACAGCCTCTGAAAATGTAACTTTAAACCTTCAATTAATTTGTTTGCAACCCGCAGAGACCTATCCTCTAATCAACTTGCCAAATGGGATGGAAATTGGACGAACGAATTGCCTCGGTTGGTATTTCTGGATATTTCTGGCAACGCCAACCTCGCACTTCCAGCAGGCCTACTGAGACGTCGTAAACTCAAAGAAATTCGAGGAGTGACCTGGAACGAGCAATGCTCGAACTGTACGTTGATGAGGAACTACACTTTGGAACATGGTGATTTAAACAACGAGGATGTTAACATCACCACAGCACGGCTTGTAAACGGAGATTACATTGTTGGGAAAAAGGTAAACTGCCGCGTGAATAGACTCGTTGTAAGCCAACATCTTGTGAAGTATGCCGAACATGGATTTTTCCCTTTATGTTTAAAGGAGAAAAACTCTGCGTGTTTCAGAAGCGAGGTACAAGTCACCCCAGTTCACCGTTGTTGGGATCTGGATAACAAAATTTTAAATGTGGTTTTCTTTATATCGCCCATTGCTTTGGTGTTGAATCTCACCGTCCTGTTAGTTTCGCTTACAACAAGAGTTCTTCGTCGGAATGTCACCATGCTGTTGACGGCCAACATGGCGGCTAGTGACATCCTGGTCAGCGTGTACTCCGTAATCTTGGTCACTATTCGAAAAATGACGTATGTGGAATATTTAGTGATCTTGGAGGACCTCTGCAATGCTATCGGGTTCATATGGCTCACGGGGCAAATTGTGAGCATAAAAACGTCACTTTTTCTTACGATTGAACGTCATTTGGCCATCGTTTATTGTATGGAGCCATCCATTCGAATGACCCGTCGAACAGCGGTCATCTTGGTTGTATTTATATGGTGTTTGGGCGTGGCCATTGCTGTCTTACCCCTGGTGAATATTTCCGTGTATACAAGCAACACATATTGCATTCCCATTCGCCCGATCAAGGACATACCGCATTCATACGAAATGAGTATAGCGTTATCGTTATGGGGCATGGTAATATACTTCACAACTGTGCCCTTGTATATTAAGACCTTCATTTCGATAAAGAAAACAAGTCAGAGAGCTGGAATCAATAGAGACGGACTTGTAGCAAAGAAAATTGCCATCTTGGTCATGAGCAACATGTTATTTTTCTTTCTACCGATTGTGATCGCTTTTCTGTGGCTAACAACGAACTTGAAGGAGACAATGTCGCCGCAGAGCAGAGAGATTCTGACTGGTGTAATACCAACATTGTTATTCAGCTTCAATGCCTTTATTAACCCTCTGCTTTACGCTTTCCGAGCGGAGAAGTTTCAACGGGCGATCAAGATGAGAATAGAGACAATTTGCCTGGGGAAACCTAGAACGACCTCTTGGGCGCATTCGTACTCTAACTACGCTGTTTCAGAGAAAAAACGCCATTGTACGTTGCCGCCATCTTCAAAACAGTGCGGTGATGCTTTAGGCTCGAAAGTGGACGACGCAGTTGCTGATTCGAGGATATGAGAACGATTATGCCACCTTAGTTTCCTATTCGGCCGACTTTCTCCAGACGTATCGGTTTGGGCTAATAAAAGGGTTTTTTTTTTTGGGGGGGGGGGGTATTTTTAGGGGGAAGAGGTGATACGGGAGTTCTATAAGGGCGAAGCCTCCGATGAATAATCATCTTTCGCTAAAGGCATATTCTTAGTATTTGTATGAAATAGGATTCAATTAAAAGGATAAATTCCATTTCACCTGGTGAAATATGGTTCCTTGCATAAGCTACAAAGGGCAACGTTTTGAACAATAGGAAGGAAATATTCGTGTCTTTTACAGCCTGCTGCGAAGATTGGAATGAATGACGGAAGTTTTCGATTAACAAGGGAAAAGGTTGGGAAGCTAATTGTTATACAATATAGATTTCGTGCACTTAAAAATCGTAGCCTACTTGTAGCCCGGTACCCACCCCTTCCCCCGTTTTTCCTCTGGTGGTGGGATTACTGTGATTGAGTTTTCTTTTGAATATGTTCTTCGCTGTTGTCTTATCTGCGACCATTTTAGATCTGAGGTGCACGTTTGATCTGACAAAAATGTCTTCGGGTTTGCTGGTTTTCAATTTGTCGTAACACGTTTGTATCGGCTCCCGCATTTGGGATTGAATTTGATTATCATAGAAGTCCATCCACATGGACCGGAGGACTTTGTCGAGGGAGATGTTTGAAGAGAAATTATGAAGAATACGTTCTCAGAGGGCAATGTGTTTTTCATAAATATACTATTCTTGTCAGTCATTTTTTGCGGTTCCTCTCTTTCTCTCACTGATACCTTGATGAAAATGAAAGGTTCACCTCACGTTTGTATACTCAGTTTGCGATCAAAACCTCAAATTTGGGGCAGGATCGCACCTCTTGTTGAACAATATATTTCATTGGCTGTATAGTGTGTTCTTCCTGGCACTGAACGGAGGATAAATAAATGTGATTCCTTGCGAGAAAAAAGAAAACGAACGCCAAGTGAAAAATAAGCCGGGGTAAGATGCCTTTTGTTGAACTTAACTCGGTGTTAGTGATGACCATACTTTGAGAAACGAGGCCGAGGACATGACAGTGAGTTCAAAAAACCATAACCATAACAGTTACGGCAACAACTACGTGAGCAAGCAGTAATATTATTGAATGAAGGGGTAGTTTCTAAAGAAACTGTGGTGCTGCGTCGGTGGGGAAGTAGTATACAAAAATTTGGTTGAATGAAGAAACAAAATCGTGCTGCGCGTGTACCGAGTAAAATGACCGCACCGTCGATCTCCGGTTTGTCAGTTTAATTACTGTTACGAGTTATCGACGTTAAATATGGATGTTTTACTTTGCTTTACTTTACTTCTTTTACTTTTATAATCGAAAAAGGTAGAAGCATTGTTGCCGGGTTTTGCTGCATTATTTTATCCGTAGTTTTTTACTGTTGCAATCAAGAACATTTATTTATTTTTTTACCACTATAGAGGAAAGACTACTTCAAAGCACAATACAAACAAGTCCTCTCACTGAACGTATTACAATGAGCTTCTCCGTAACCAGGCAACAAAGTTTTCTCAAAAACAGCCAATCAGCGTTTGGAAACTGACAGGTGCGCTTCTTTGAAAAGTTCGCAAAGGCTGATTGGTTAAACACTACCTGAAAAAATATTTCATTGCGCATGCGTGACCACAGTAAATCCTGTCCTATTGTCAGTAGAATGGAGCCAGCGTTCACTGAAGAAATGGCAACAATGCTTCTTAGCCGTCGTCCTAGTAAGTAAGTCCATTTTCGGAGCCAGAAGTAGGACATGTGTTTGGATATATATCTACAATCAGTGGCAAAAGTCTTGGAACGCTCAGCATTTTATGCTTTTTTTTTTCAATAATTCCTTCTCTGCCTCAGGACACTATTGCACTATTGCCATCGCATGCCTGTGACGTACATGTAATCAATGTACAGATATGCGAAAGGGCATTAGAGATTCTTCTTTTCTGTTTCACTCTTTTTACCAACCACCCATTTTTTTGGAAAGACAAACAAAAAAAGGTCCTATTCATGCCACACAAGGATGTATTGTTTTTTCAAACAATATGCGGTTTTTCCGGAAACAGTTGATCAGACAATGAACTTCCGGTTTACTTTGTGTAAGATGACAGTAAAACCACACGCACAAGCTTCCTTTAGCGGTATGTCAGAGCTACCAAATAAACACCGAAGTCTCCCCAGACTTGAACGTTAACGAGGCAGGTGAGCAGTTAGAAATAATCTCTTTTCTAGTGCTTGAGTACATGTTGACATTTACCCGCAGAGCAAGGCTATCCACAAGCAATTTTATATGTGATAGTGTGCAAGGTTCGGCTGACGTACAAGACGCGAGCCTAACCTTGCTAATACTAACCCAAACGTTTAGACTACATGCTTTTTTCCCGTATCGTTTTGCTAATAACTTAGTAAACAGTTAGGGGAATGCAGTTCAACAACTAAAACAGCTTAGCAACTCGTTATGCACGATGCGTTTATAGACATTCAAGTCTCTTCAACTCAAAGGACTGTTCATGAAGAATATGTTTGGCCCAATGTTGTGATACCTATGCGGGCCATATTTTAAGCAATTGCGAGTTTAATTCGTTCGTGATGTAAGTAAAGGAAATAAAGATAACATTTGTTAGTGTTGCGAAGAGATTTCAAATGCAAATTGTCGTTATTGATGGTAAATAGTGCACATCGCTATCTCCTTATCACATGATAGACAATAGACGTACCTCCCGACTCAAATACGTTTTCTGATTGGAGGAGAACGTGTCACGTGTCATTGGTCAAAACTTCATGACGTCCTAGGGCGAACAAAACTTCATGACGCCCTAGGGCAACAACAACTTGAACTTTCGACTCACATGTGATCAGGTCGTGCACCTTTGAAACGGCGGCAAATCTGTACGCCAGCCGACGTCAAGCAAATAATTTTTATCTGTGTATTGCTCTATTTTGAGTTGGGAGGTATAACAAAACACTTAATGACTGGCCCCTCGGGAAACAGTGAGTTTTGTTTCCCCTCGACCTCAATGTTTCCCTCGGCCTCGCCTCGGGGAACATTGAGGGTTTCGGGGAAACAAAACTCACTGTTTCCCTTGGGGCCGGTCATTAAGTGCTTAATATATTAAAATTCAGTCCCAAACAAAAGGCATCATCTCGAGGCTCTGGGGAATAAATGTAACGATTTGTATGAGTTTATTCCCCAGAGCCTCGAGATAATGCCTTTTGTTTAGGACTGAATTTTATTAATATATCGAAATTGGCTTATTGTGCACAATAGCTTGGGGCGAAATAGCTCTCATACGAAGGAAACAACTCCATTGAGTTTCTCCGAAAAGATTGCCACGAACACGCCATGAACCGTCACGTCATTATTATCCATTTGTATTAGTTATTGTTGAGAAAACGCACGAAACGAGTTTAAATATTCCACGATATATGTACAGTAGAGAACCGATTTGATTAGGTGAGGTGCTGACGTTTGCCCGGAGCTCTTGACGTACAAACGTTCCTCGGCGTTGCTTACAATTTACATGCTATTAAAAAAAACAGTGCGAACCAGTTGGATAATAAATAGTTTATTGGACGATTTAGTGTACAAAGAAACATACATACAAAGATACATGCATAAATATATTTTATTTCACCTCGAAAATTCAGAGTAGCTAACATAATATCTTCGAGATCACAATGCAGCAAAATACAATACTCGTACAATAAAATGCTAAAATTTAAAATATGCTTAACTATATACATTATAAAACTAATTGCAATGCTACTATAATGAGTCATAGTTTAGTATTCTACGCTTAAAATCCGTAAAACTAGATGTTCTAAACGAATCGGGAAGAGAGTTCCATAATTTAGCAGCTAAATATGAAAAAGAATGCAGGCCGTGAGTTGTTGTTTTTGGATTAGGAAGAGACGGAATATAATTGCCACGTAAACTGTAGCTTGTAGAGGGCAGAGTATAACATATTGCTTATCCAGGAGAGTTACTAAAAAAAGGGGGGTATATAGTATAACTAAGAAATTCTGCAGGCGTCTAATATACAGAGGTTTACAATTGATTTTTTGTCTACTCGTAAAAATATTCCACGATACATGCACTACACACTAAATCGCCAAATAAGATATATGTATTCATTATATATAAACACCAATGAAATACCAAGCGAGCTTTCACGCGAAAACATGAAAATAACGTGTTATCTTCACACGTGAAAAGATTACTGTTGTTATGGTTACATATAAAAATCGTGCCTTTTGTGTATTTCATTTCTTCAAAACTCGAAGAGAAATTTCGTATCTCCGCGCGGCCATGTAATATCCACCTTTTTTATATATATATATATATCGTGCGTTTGTCGTGACTTCCGGCGGAATTTTTTCGATTGCCATCAGCTTTGAGCCGGCAAGTTAACTTTTGGTTGACGTCAATCAAAGTCTTTGAGACTTCCAGAGCTACAGTAGCAGTATAGCCGGAAAGTTTCGGAACTTCCCGAGGAATGGGCTCATGGTCTTCCCTGGCAACGTGAGACCGTACATTGTGGCAACCAATCCGAAAAGGCATTAACTTGTGGTTCATTAGATAATAGCTTTATCCCCGCAATTTTCGTTTTTTTAAACGAAGCTCATTTTCTTTGAGGAGTATGGTCTTTCAATAATGTCGTTGTGTTTTCGGAAAGTTTTTCATTTGAAAGATTAGACTTATAGACAACTACAGAAACAAGAGGACTGAAAAAGCGTCTTGTAAACTGTAGTTAGAGGTCAGAAACCATTTAGTTGAATTTTCAGATCTTTTCTAAGTTGTGTTCCGCGTCAAGAACTTACGTAAGAACTTAAAACAAATGCCTGCGTTTAAGTAAACGAAGCACAGATGAGAATAATTTACAAGCATCGAGTTGCATTCGATTGGTTTGTGGTGTTTGAAGATTTTGATGCTGAACGACACGTTGTTTACATATCGGAGTATTAGGGTATGGGAAAAGTAAATTCTATTTGACTGCGCATTTTCAGTTGCAGGATGAAATAGAGGTGATGCAATCAGCTTTAACACAAGCATTCAATTAATAAGAGAGATAATTCTGCGGCAAAACGCATCATACCGAGGAAAGCTGTGTTGACAATGATGACATTAATATCAGTGAAAATCTAGTGATAAGCCAAAGGCCTTCGGAGTTGGCATTTGCGAGAAGAAATGTAAAGCTCAGAATTCAACAAATTCAAATCACCAATACAAAAGCCTTGCGAAAGAGCAAAGGAAGTTTAATTACCCAAAAAAGTATGCAGGCATAATCATTATCAGTGCGTGACCTCTTCCATATAAGTTTTCATAAATTTCGATTTAATTATCACTGAGAAAACTTGAGTGCTTTTTGTTTGTGAACTCTGTAAATATGGCATATTGCGAAACTTAAGAGTAAGCGCGTCTGGCATAGACTGTTGCGGCTTGTGAGGTGCCACGGTTTTTACACTATTTTGCATTACTGTACCTTTATGCTAGAACTTCATATTGTCTAATGTAAGTTATACTTATCACAGGTCCACATCGATCACCTATAGTCTGCCGGTGCCGTCCAAATAAAATGTGTATGGGTGCATATGTGTTCGTATGTAAGTTAGCGGACATGCACAAAAGTTCTATCGGCAAATAATTGCAGTCTTCCGACTAAAAGCGTTCGTTGTTCGAAATCGAAAAAAAATGGACATTATGTCATTTGTCTTGGTCGTTAGCTAGTTCAAATTATGTTTCTAAGTTTTGATTGACAGAAAAGACTAAAAGCCTTTTTAATTTAATGTAAATCGGCGAAATTGAAGTCGACCCGAAATCAAACTCTAAATTAAGGGGTTTTTTTAAGTTGTCGTCAGTAATCTAGGAGTAGCTTAACGGAGGTCAAGGTTGCTTGAACTGTTCATCTCTTGTAAGTTGTCTTATAATCGACGTAAAATCGACTTGAAACCCTTTTTTTATCGTTGAAGTCGAGAACTATCCTTTATTTGTTTGTCCATTTTTTTTCCTTCATTAAGCCTTCTTAAATCCTCCCGATATATACGACACATTTCCTGTCGTTTTCTTAATAACCGGTGGTAATTTCCTCAGGAAGGCCTTTTCTGTTCATATAACGTATCTGTAAGCGTCATGAGCTAAACTGCACAATTCATGTACAAGAACAGGATGCTCTAACTTAGATGACAATTTATTTTTCTTTACGACTTATCTTGATTCCAGGTATCGATGGCGCATTCCCATTTACTTCTAATCGCAGTGGTAACTTTACTAGCCTCGCTACCTTCAGAAGCTAGGATAAGGAATTGCACTGGCCGATGTGAATGTAAGGAGAAAGTTGACCACGATGGACTTTACGCCAATTGCACATTGCGGTATTTCAAAGAGTTAGCCACATATATTCTACGCCCCGCTGACGTGAAAACCTTGTAAGTTAGTAGTCCTAAATTATTTATGTGGATGTTCTCCGTATTCTTTGGGAAACATGGAAAAATTTTCACAAGGGAACAATACCGTGGCACAGGAATTGTTTTCCATCGTCACTGGGAATTCTCCCAACGGAGTACTTGGTGGGTTAAGACTGAGAAAATTTCGACCTATCGTTTCAGTTTCATACATACAAGGAACATTTCGTTTCCTCTTAAGTGTTGTCGTTTTCTCTCAAACACGAATCCGGTGTAAATAGTCTCTCGATACTTAAACTGGACTGGTCGGAAAACGCGAAGTAACAAAACACCAAGGTTGGAAACTTAACTGCCACGCGGCAAATGCTGAGTTCTCCATAGTTTTGTAAACACCGTGAAGAATATTA
The DNA here is from genome assembly GCF_036669935.1 of Montipora foliosa. Taxonomy (NCBI): domain Eukaryota; kingdom Metazoa; phylum Cnidaria; class Anthozoa; order Scleractinia; family Acroporidae; genus Montipora; species Montipora foliosa. The sequence continues at coordinate 21,206,353 of NC_090875.1, forward strand.
ACTGTACGCCAATTGTCTTAGTAGATTCAACAACTTTATTCACATAAAACCAATTCTCTTTTATTTCCCAAGTCGCTTGACAATTCGTTTGTTCCTACACAATTGAACTGAGGTACTCTTCGCCGGGCTTGTTATGCATAAGGTCTCAGAAAAAGAACGGGAAGTGGACTTCACATCTTCTTTTTGTTATCACTGGCAGCTGCTCCATTGACATAAGAATCTGAACGGTCGCTCTATATAGATTCGTGTGAGCTTTTATTAGATTCTCCTAACTCCTATTGCGTGGGAATGCAAACAGGCCTTACTATATTAATTGGGGGAAACACCACACTGTTTTGGACAAATGCGGTAACATTCACGAACTCTGCCTTTCGTTTCGTATGTTAACAAAACTACAGCAATGCATATACGAGAATATTGACAATAAGGCGGGGAAAGCAGGTAACCAAACTCAGTTTCATTTTTTTTTACAATGCAATATTTAACAATACAATACAATACAATACAATACAATACAATACAATACAATACAATACAATACAATACAATACAATACAATACAATACAATACAATACAATACAATACAATATTTAACGAGGGTAGCATATTAATGTAAGCAGTTTTCTAACAGGTGGCCCTAAATCTACCTAATGTGTACATATTACACGGAGTATTTCTAATATCATCAGTTTAATAAGTTTTTCTCCTCATCGGTAATGAGGAAGCTCAAAAATAGATCACAGGGCTTCTCATATTTGAGTTTCCTCTTTATTTACGTCATACAAATTAGCTGGAAGAAGCAAGGAATATAACGAATAACTTATGTACATCTTAGAAGACTGAGTTTCATTTTAAAAAGCTCAATTCAAGTGAATTGGATAGCCCTGAAAGCATTTTTAAAGCTCAGCTCTGAAAGGAAAGGAGGCGAAAGGAAAGGAAAGGAAAGGAAAGGAAAGGAACTTTATTTAAGTGTCTAGTCGTTCTAGCTCTGGAGCGCTATTTGGGGTCACTGTAAACTGAAATTAACAATTAACGCAAATCAAGTCAAATGTTGGATTTTGAAGAATGGGGAAACCGGAGTTCCCGGAGAAAAACCTCTCGGTGCAGAGTAGAGAACTAACAAACTCAACCCACATATGACGCAGAGTCCCGGAATCGAACCCGGGCCACATTGGTGAGAGGCGAGTTCTCTTCATCCCTGCACCCCTAGAATTTCGCCTTTTTGCCTTTTAAGACAAAGTTAATTAAGAAAAATTAGGACCTTGCTATTGAGTGGAGAATTGGTTGATATAAGTTATACGAGGTGGAAGCTAGACAATATGAGCCGACAATCCCAGTGTTGTCAAGTTGGTAACGAACCTTGTTTAACCAACAGGAAGTAGCTGCCAAGGCCCTGAGGAAGTAGATCCTACTTGCGTCCAAATGTAACGTTCTGAAAATACTCGGTGCAATGGAGCATTACACGCGTCTTTGCTCATTAAAAGCAGAAATTGTCAAACTCTCCCGAGTTTCGATCGTTGGATGCGGCGGAATCTTCAATGGTAAAATCGTATACTTGTTCCTATAATGTCCCTGCGGCATCTTCAGCCCCTATTGCCCTGATGCCTACGGCCGTCGAACGGGGATTTTTTCGTACTTTAGCAATAAAAGCGCGCGCACGGCCGATCGGGTAGAATGATAATAGCGACCTTCAGATTGGAGTACAAGGCCGACAACGAGGACAAGTTTTCAATTCTGACCACCCGCATTTTGAAAATTTCGTTCTCTAAATGTGATGTGCGTGCTCAGTACAGAAAACTCGTACTCGTTAATACGCAGAGTGCGTAACGGTAGCACTGAAACTAGGCTGTAATTGGTGAAGTGGTCATAATCTACGCGGTGTTAAACGGGAATTACATGAGTTGTGTTACATTGACTTGAGCTGAGACAACAGTAAATGGATTAGAGCGGTTTTCAATTGAGTGTCGAAAGTAATAAGCGAATTGCTGTGGTTTTGCATTTACTTCGCTCAGTGATTGGTTCAAAGTTCTGCCGCCATTTTTTCAGCCAATCAGAAGTGAAACCAAAACCAGTCGTGGCTTGCGCGTGCACATTTTCCCGCGCTTTATATTGGCCACGTGTAATTACTTCGAGTTTTGATTGGTTTACTGGCTTATCTCTGCCCTTTTTGCTTGGCGAAAGTAATTACTTTGGTTTTGGTTTTACGACACTCGATTGAAACTCGCTCTCTAATGAGTTAGCCATTGAAAGTTCAAATCGCCACCTCCAATATGTGGTTAGCCGGGCCAGTGCGAAAAGGCCCTCCAGGGGCAAACTTCGCCTTATTGCTTGACCAGCGAAGACAGCCTTTGCTAGCACGTAGCTTTGGTCCTGATTTGACAACGTGCTTAAACTAATGGTTCATCCATGTTTATTTTCAGGGAGATATTGCTGTCTGAAGACATAGAAACTGTTCCAAATGGATCGTTCAAGAACTTTACTAACCTGAGAGAGCTGTAAGTGATTTTTTAGAACTTTTTTGTGTTTGAAAACGGCACACACGGTTCGCCTGGCCAAGAATTCCATGGTTTTTTTTTCTGAGCCGAACATCAACTATATATATATATAGCGCAAGTAGGGGGTTCCAGTTAGCTGCAGAGTGCTCGATACGTGAAGTAGAGCGAATATAACGTTTAGAAGAAAGACAACTTCACAGCGTAGCGACTTCAAGTCGACTTGAAGTCGCTACGCTGTGAAGTTGTCTTTCTTCTAAACGTTATATATATATATATATATATATATATATATATATATATATATAATTTCAGACAGTGCTGTTTCGGCCTTCTGGGCATCATCAGTGCAGTGCTGTCTAGGATGGAGGTTAAGCTTAAAAAGCCACTCCAAATGTCCCTCACGTGTAGCTGAGGTAGAAATGCAAAAAGGTTACATCTGTATAACAAAAAACAAAAAACAAGTGACAAAAGTTATGTAACAAGGTTTTTCTTATACAAAACGTTTTCGTAACAATTATTCCATTCCCGCTTGTTGGATATGAGACTGGTTATAGCCAACTCGTCGCTATACGCCTCGTTGGCTATTTACCATAGGCTCTTGCCTAACATATTTACTTTTTCAACTTGTAATTACGCCGATCAGATCAAGCCGGTTGATCCAAGGTACACCAGCAGGATTATTGTCCGCGGGTGCTTGCTTCAAAACTTCGAAATCTTATCTACTCATTGCAGACCTACACCAGTAAGTACATGCATATTACAGTACGGAAGCCACAAAACGGTTTGTGTTTTGTTATTCGTTTTCGTATTCGAGGAGGGCGAGTTTTCGACCGTTTTGTGCACTAGGGATACCGTCACAAAGGGAGGCCTTTCCTCGCGCGAGACTTCGTAATCGCCTTCTTGCAGGAGATTTTACGGGTTAAATGAATTTACTACCATCTTCTCTTAATTACTGTATACTTGTTTCTTATTCTGCAGAGATCTCTCTCACAACAGCATCGCAGTTATAGAAGAAGGTGCCTTTTCAAATCTCAGTTATCTACAGCGCTTGTAAGTGTTGCTAGAATCACTACTTCATTTAATCTCGATTGAGCGAATTACTGTTAAAAAACGAAAAATTTAGTTTCTTACATCGTGATTGTGTCGAAAGCCGCACGTGCGGAGCACCATGGGTAAGGAAATGTTATCATCTGTGCGAGAAATTTTGGTGTTGGTCAACGTACGACCGTCCACCCCTCCGTATATATAGTTTACGTCATAGAAAGTGCGGCGTACGGGGTTTTATGCACGAGTTGTTTGTGTCAAAAACCCGAACGAGCGAGGAACGAGCGAGTGAGGGTTTTTGACACAAACAACGAGTGAATAAAACGCCGTTCAAAGCACTTTCTATGTCGTAAACTGTTTATTACACATAACATGAGAATTTTCATTAAAATAGTTTTCTGAACGCGAAACAAAAACTCACAAACAATAGAACCAAATGCAAATTTAATTTAATTCAATAACAAAGTACGATTTGCACGATTTGCACGAGATGCACGAGTGATTGGCATGGAAACGCCTTTACGCTATCGTTGATTGGTTATACTTCCACATGTGAAATAGCTGTACGCCATTCTGATTGGCTGTATAGGCCTTTTTCACATGTGAAAATAGCGTATAGATTTGTACAAATGAGCTTTATGGAATAAAATTCTCATGTTATGTGTAATAAATAACAATACAATACAATACAATACAATACATACTAAATTGACCACTCCACATAGGGGCTTTTCAGGGCCAATGAAACACAATCAACGAAACAACAGAACAAAACAACTACAACTGTTAAGAATCCCAACTGGCCGAAGGCAAACCAGTTGGCTATTTACAAGTGCAGCTGGGAAGTTGAACCAGGGACTACCAGGAACAAATTCAACGAGTGGTCAGAGCGGGTCTTGAACCCGGGTTCTCCGGATCTCAAGGCAAGCGCCCGAACCACTGGGCCACACTGCCTCACGATTAAAAAGCATCACGTGACCATATCGCGGACTCAAGTTTGGAGCTCATCCAGGCGGCCATGCTCCAGCTGCAGTCACGGAGATGAAGTCTGTTACATGTGCGCCCTCCCTCACCCATTGGATGTGGGGTGGGGGGAGGGGCGGGCCACGTGTACTTTGAATTTCGTGCGAATAGACCAATTTCGATATATTAAAATTCAGTCGTAAACAAAAGACATCATCTCGAGGCTCTTGGGAATAAATATAAGGATTTGTATGAGTTTATTCCCCAGAGCCTCAAGATGATGCCTTTTGTTTAGGACTGAATTTTAATATATTGAAAGTGGTCTATTAACAAATTGATTTCAGTTTTTTATGCGTCTGTCCTATTGATCATGAATTTCGTCATAACATTGTCAAAGTAGCGATCGCCTCGTGGATCCGCAGACTACTTTGTCAAAACACCACTACTTTGCAGAGCACTTTGTCAAAGCACGAGAAAAATGCGAAACAAAAATGCCAGAAACTTCGATCTGACGTGAGCAATATCGCGTCATTATCGCATAAGTTATAAATTTGTGTGTCTATCCGCTTTTTGACAATAAAAATTAGCCAATGAGGGCACGAAAATTTTGCAGTCATTGTAAAACCTTTGTTAGAGCCACAAAGTGCATATTTGTCCCAAGATTTTTGTTCATGATTGTAGTTTACAGCGTACACATTTGATATTGGACATCAATGTTATGATCAATTGACACCTCTCAAAACATAGTGTCCGCTGACCAGTATTCCGCGACCATATCGAGGTCAACTTTTTTTAAAGTTGACCGCTGTTCAAGTACTGGGTTTCGATTGGATCGCAGGCTAAATTAAGGTTAATTTGTTGTAAGAATAAGTAACCCGGAAGCTCCGCTTTTAGGCTTGGATAAATCTATATATTATAATCTATTTTACTATGACTGAATTTTATTTTTCGTGCTGATGTGGTATCTGTCCGCACTCGAATATTTCATATCCGCGCGCGGTCATGTAGTGTCGTCTATCTGTTTCAGGTAGGAATATCTTACTGCGAGGACCAAATAGAACTTTTTGCCTGTAAACTTATTGCAGAAGACATACGCTGCTAGGATGCGCTACTTTTTGATTAGGATCTTTCCAGTGCTAGAATCTACTATCCGCTACTTCAACAGCCCCTGAAAAATGTAACTTTAAACCTTCAATTAATTTGTTTGCAACCCGCAGAGACCTATCCTCTAATCAACTTGCCAAATGGGAAGGAAATTGGACGAATGAAGTGCCACAGTTGGTATTTCTGGATATTTCTGGCAACGCCAACCTCGCACTTCCAGCAGGCCTACTGAGACGTCGTAAACTCAAAGAAATTCGAGGAGTGACCTGGAACGAGCAATGCTCGAACTGTACGTTGATGAGGAACTACACTTTGGAACATGGTGATTTAAACAACGAGGATGTTAACATCACCACAGCACGGCTTGTAAACGGAGATTACATTGTTGGGAAAAAGGTAAACTGCCGCGTGAATAGACTCGTTGTAAGCCAACATCTTGTGAAGTATGCCGAACATGGATTTTTCCCTTTATGTTTAAAGGAGAAAAACTCTGCGTGTTTCAGAAGCGAGGTACAAGTCACCCCAGTTCACCGTTGTTGGGATCTGGATAACAAAATTTTAAATGTGGTTTTCTTTATATCGCCCATTGCTTTGGTCTTGAATCTCACCGTCCTGTTAGTTTCGCTTACAACAAGAGTTCTTCGTCGGAATGTCACCATGCTGTTGACGGCCAACATGGCGGCTAGTGACATCCTGGTCAGCGTGTACTCCGTAATCTTGGTCACTACTCGAAAAATGACGTATGTGGAATATTTAGTGATCTTGGAGGACCTCTGCAATGCTATCGGGTTCATATGGGTTACGGGGCAAATTGTGAGCATAAAAACGTCACTTTTTCTTACGATTGAACGTCATTTGGCCATCGTTTATTGTATGGAGCCATCCATTCGAATGACCCGTCGAACAGCGGTCATCTTGGTTGTATTTATATGGTGTTTGGGCGTGGCCATTGCTGTCTTACCCCTGGTGAATATTTCCGTGTATACAAGCAACACATATTGCATTCCCATTCGCCCGATCAAGGACATACCGCATTCGTACGAAATGAGTATAGCGTTATCGTTATGGGGCATGGTACTATACCTCACAACTGTGCCCTTGTATATTAAGACCTTCATTTCGATAAAGAAAACAAGCCAGAGAGCTGGAGTCAATAGAGACGGACTTGTAGCAAAGAAAATTGCCATCTTGGTCATGAGCAACATGTTATTTTTCTTTCTACCGATTGTGATCGCTTTTCTGTGGCTAACAACGAACTTGAAGGAGACAATGTCGCCGCAGAGCAGAGAAATTCTGACTGGTGTAATACCAACATTGTTATTCAGCTTCAATGCCTTTATTAACCCTCTGCTTTACGCTTTCCGAGCGGAGAAGTTTCAACGGGCGATCAAGATGAGAATAGAGACAATTTGCCTGGGGAAACCTAGAACGACCTCTTGGGCGCATTCGTACTCTAATTACGCTGTTTCAGAGAAAAAACGCCATTGTACGTTGCCGCCATCTTCAAAACAGTGCGGTGATGCTTTAGGCTCGAAAGTGGACGACGCAGTTGCTGATTCGAGGATATGAGAACGATTATGCCACCTTAGTTTCCTATTCGGCCGACTTTCTCCAGACGTATCGGTTTGGGCTAATAAAAGGGTTTTTTTTTTGGGGGGGGGGGGGGGGTATTTTTAGGGGGAAGAGGTGATACGGGAGTTCTATAAGGGCGAAGCCTCCGATGAATAATCATCTTTCGCTAAAGGCATATTCTTAGTATTTGTATGAAATAGGATTCAATTAAAAGGATAAATTCAATTTCACCTGGTGAAATATGGTTCCTTGCATAAGCTACAAAGGGCAACGTTTTGAACAATAGGAAGGAAATATTCGTGTCTTTTACAGCCTGCTGCGAAGATTGGAATGAATGACGGAAGTTTTCGATTAACAAGGGAAAAGGTTGGGAAGCTAATTGTTATACAATATAGATTTCGTGCACTTAAAAATCGTAGCCTACTTGTAGCCCGGTACCCACCCCTTCCCCCGTTTTTCCTCTGGTGGTGGGATTACTGTGATTGAGTTTTCTTTTGAATATGTTCTTCGCTGTTGTCTTATCTGCGACCATTTTAGATCTGAGGTGCACGTTTGATCTGACAAAAATGTCTTCGGGTTTGCTGGTTTCTAATTTGTCGTAACACGTTTGTATCGGCTCCCGCATTTGGGATTGAATTTGATTATCATAGAAGTCTATCCACATGGACCGGAGGACTTTGTCGAGGGAGATGTTTAAAGAGAAATTATGAAGAATACGTTCTCAGAGGGCAATGTGTTTTTCATTAATATACTATTCTTGTCAGTCATTTTTTGCGGCTCCTCTCTTTCTCTCACTGATACCTTGATGAAAATGAAAGGTTCACCTCACGTTTGTATACTCAGTTTGCGATCAAAACCTCAAATTTGGGGCAGGATCGCACCTCTTGTTGAACAATATATTTCATTGTCTGTATAGAGTGTTAATTCCTATTGCTTTCTGTGCTAAATACATTTTATCTTTAAATTTGTTCCTTCTATTGTTCTTTTGGCCAGTCCTGAAACCCGTTCAATGAGGTACGACAAGACCCCAAATTTGGTGATTTGACGTCGTCGTGAGAAGTACCGCACTGAAATATGTGCTGTAATGCATGCTGCACGTGCAGTACGATTTTTTTTCCTCTTTTAACCAATGAAATAAGTGTCTTGTGGCTGGATTTGTGTTTTCCCCAGTGGTCGTCGTTTTTCAGTAGGTAGCTTAAGATCTACGACGACGACGTCGACGAAAACGCCACAAAACAATGATATCATTGGTTAAAAGAGCATAAATAATCGTGCTGCACGTGCAGCACGGATTTTAGCTCATATTTTTGCGGTTCTCAGCATGACGACGACGTGAAATCACTAAATTTTAGGTTTTGACGACAACGTGAGCATGCAACAGAGAATCTTTCATTCTCTATTTTCAGTTTGAAACCGCTCGTAACCAATTTATTTTTAGGATACTTCGCCCACATTGTACGACGTGAACGAGATGGAATAATCGCGAAAGACTTATAATAGAGCAAAGTTCTATTTTGAGGTGACGTTTTCGTCGACGTCGCCGTCGTAGATCTTAAGGTCCCTGGCACTGAACGGAGGATAAATAAATGTGATTCCTTGCAGAAAAAAAGAAAACCAACGCCAAGTGGAAAATAAGCCGGGGTAAGATGCCTTTTGTTGAACTTAACTCAGTGTTAGCGATGACCATACTTTGAGAAACGTGGCCGAGGACATGACATTGAGTTCAAAAAACGATAACAGTTACGGCAACGACCACGTGAGAATGCAGTAATATTACTGGTTGAATGAGGAAACAAAATCGCGCTGCGCGTGTACCGATACGCACGTGCATGGTACATTTCTTCGCCGTTATCAGCAAAACAGTAACGAAAACGAGAATGACCATATTTAGCTTGGAAGATGAATAATTCCAAAAATGGTCAATTTTAAGGCAATTGCTTCTGCGAGCTAAAAATCTAGGAAAAATGGAAGCGCTACGACCTACTACTAGCTATATCATGGACTCCGAGAGGACAGTAACCTCTACAAAAAGGGTTAGTTAGAGATATGAAGAGTTCTTCAAAAGCAGGTAAAATGAGGATTTTCCTAGATTTCCTTAATTAAGGTAGGACCAAGAGAAAGTTTTAAAAAATGGTAGACTTTGAAAGAAAACTCCTAAGCGTTAACAATAAGGAATTAGAATTGACACGATCTTCTTCTTGATTGGATGTGCATAATATCTTTACGAAAAATATATTCTGCAGCCCAGTTTTAAGAGTAATAACTGAGAATAAAAAAGAGAATAAAAAACATTATTAGGAGCGAGGATGGCACAGTCGGTTAGTGCGCGGCCTTGGTGCAAGAGGTCCTGAGTTCGATTCCCGGATCTCACATCCTTGTTTCGACTTCTTTCCGTTCTGTGTAGCTTACGTAGCTTTAAATACCCGTAAAACGGAGCACTGATGGCGAGGGGGGAGTAAAATGAGCGCACCGTCGACCTCAGGTTTGTCAGTCGAATTACTGTTACGAGTTATCGACGTTAAATATGGTTGCTTTACTTTGCTTTACTTTACTTTTTTTACTTTTATAATCGAAAAAGGTAGAAGCATTGTTGCCGGGTTTTGCTGCATTATTTTATCCGTAGTTTTTTACTGTTGCAATCAAGAACATTTATTTATTTTTTTACCACTATAGAGGAAAGACTACTTCAAAGCACAATACAAACAAGTCCTCTCACTGAACGTATTACAATGAGCTTCTCCGTAACCAGGCAACAAAGTTTTCTCAAAAACAGCCAATCAGCATGTGGAAACTGACAGGTGCGCTTCTTTGAAAAGTTCGCAAAGGCTGATTGGTTAAACACTAACTGAAAAAATATTTCATTGCGCATGCGTGACCACAGTAAATCCTGTCCTATTGTCAGTAGAATGGAGCCAGCGTTCACTGAAGAAATGGCAACAATGCTTCTTAGCCGTCGTCCTAGTAAGTAAGTCCATTTTCGGAGCCAGAAGTAGGACATGTGTTTGGATATATATCTACAATCAGTGGCAAAAGTCTTGGAACGCTCAGCATTTTATGCTTTTTTTTTTCAATAATTCCTTCTCTGCCTCAGGACACTATTGCTGATCGTAAACAGATATTTCCTAGTCTATTCAACATTGCTTGGGGGGGGGGGGGGGGGGGGCGGAGGGGCTTCTATTTAAAGCTTTTAGTGGAATTCTGACACTTATGCTTAGTTTATCAAGTGTAAGAGGCTGTCACGTCCAACATGTAATTGCGTCCCGACTAATTTTCCCAAATTGTCGCCGGCGTTCACGTTTGTTTTTTAGCAAAAGTAAAAAACGAGTCAGTTGTAAATTTGTTCCTTTAGACAATGAAAATATTTCCTTTCTTCTGTAATGTTATCAAAATTGAACTGTCTTTAGGAAAACACAAGAGGGAAAACAAATTTAACGTGACTAATTCCCTGCTTCCTCGCGAGGGGGTGTTGCCTCAAGAGATTGCTCAAGATATTGGGTCATTGGGAAAACACGCGCCTTTTGTGATATCTCTACCACGCTGGAGAGATGTTCTCGGCCTATCCCGAACAACAAATCTAATAGTTCTCTGGTTTCCTGTTTTGCTTCCGGAGGGAAGTCGTCCTCAGGTTTGCACGAATTTTGTCTTTGGATGCCACCGTCCTGTAAAGAATTCAGAGTGGAAAAAATCCTTTATCAATCAACAAACTGCCGTGTCTTCTCGGCAAGCAATCTCTATATAACGGCAACAGTAATAAAATTAAGACGAGTGGCTGAACGGACTTCATTTGTTGGGATAGAAACTTTAGCACATTACGTCACAGGCGTTATCCCGGAAGTACGCGAAATGAAATCACGAAAAGCCGACTTGCATGTGTCCAGAAATAATGGCAATATAAGCTCCACTTAAGTGTCCTTTTAAGTCTGCTCATCACTTTTAAACATAGTGGCGCAAGAGAGAATTATATAAGAGTGTTGATCTATCACTTTGCGGCATTGCCCCAGCACACTCACAAATAGATTTATTTTTAGATACACTTTGCGCGGGAAACAAACAAAGGGCTGCAAATTTTAACCAATCAGAAGAGGCCATGTCACGCGTGACTGCTTCTGCCCTGTTATTTTCAGGGACATGACAACTGATTTTCGCGAGAACGGGTATTCTAAAAATAGACTCATTTGTAACTGTGCTGGGAAGCCCTCCTATGCCATAACAACACTCTTATCTAATTCACTCGTGTGGCGTGCTTCTCTTGACATGCAGTTGTTCACTATATCACTTGACAAAAAATATGCCGGCCACCTTAAATGTGTCCCAAACTAACCCGTCTTTTCTTTTGGTTTGTCTTTGTTGAAAGGCAAAATGATTATAGTTGACAGAAAAAACTTGACACTCACGGCTTACCTTAACCCCAAAAAGTGAGGATCTTTCACCATTTAACATCTTAAGCAACAAACAGCCAGTCTTCCATACATCGTCGGACCACCCTCCAGCTTCCTAGATAAAAGCCAGAATTTCCTTCAAACATGACCTGATGCAATTAATGTTATTCGTCTATTCGGTCCAGCAATGATTTTTTTTGTGCAATACGTTATTGAACCCGCATCAATTATTACAAGAAATTTAAAAGTACCTCATAAGTAACTAAAATGAATTTACTAATATAAATCCATTTTTACAAGTTACTAAAAAACTAGAAACTAGAGGTTGTATAACATCTAGGAGGTAGTGTGGCCCATTGGTTGGGACGTTTGCCTTGAGTTCCGGAGATTCAAGACCCTTTCTGACCACTCGTTGAATATATCCTGGTAGTCTCTGGTTCAACTTCTCAGCTGCAATTTAAAGCACTTCTATTGAAAATAATGACAAATTTATCCCATGAATAGTATTGAACCACTTTAAAGAGTTCATGTTAAGTTTCTTTTTTCAAGATGGCACGGTGTATTAATTTGAAATGAAACTGTCTTAGTCTGTTGTCAACAGTTGTTTGCGGGTTCATCTTGTTAACTTCAGAAGATGCCGATTGGATGCCCTTCAGGTGTGAATGGGTCAAAAACTAGTAGAAGGTTTCATGCTTCGTCCTTAGTCTAACCTTGATGTTTGTGGCCGATCCAAAATCTGTTAGCTTAGCGTGGATACAATGGTCATCGAGAAGCAGGCTATCTCCTACATGAAACATACAGACCGTGATTAATACAAGTTCATTCAAATGTTACTTTCTCAGGATGACACAAAGAACAGTCTGATCTACAGAGCAGCCCCGATGGTTGCCAATGAGCTGTTTATATTTTCCCAAGGCAACACGCTTTGTAGATTGCTCTTGAGAATGGCTAGGCTGGTCCGAGCAAGGCATTGAGATTATATTGACTGGTAAGGGATAGCCGGGGACGTTTTCAAGTGAGCAATCTTTTGAATCGTGCCATATTCACCTCGTAAAGATTCGTCAGGATCGGGAGTTCGTCTTTTCAGCGCTGACAAACAAATGAATGTTGAATCGATTTCCACTTTACACTCCATAGATAACAATTCCGCTCGTACTTTAAAAGAAAAACCTCTTTGACCATCAAAAAGATTTTTATTCGAATTTTTTACCATGCACAAAGTACACACGAACTCATCCTCAAATCTCTCACGGTGTTGATGGAGAGAAATAAAATGAAAGCCAATCAAAACTCGTTGTTTCAATGATGTAATGATCGAGGGGTAATAACCAATCAAATCATTTTCCATACATTCCAGGAAAAATCACGCGGTATTTAAACACGATTATCAACGGCCCGGGTAAATCACAGACGCTCCTCTCAGATTTTTTTTCGGAGAGTGGGCAGCTGTGCACAGGCTAGAATGGATGGGGCCATTTGGATTTTACTTAACCTATGAATGGGATCAAAGACACCAACCCACATCATTTTCCATTGTGAAAATCTATTTAATTTATGAAATATGGTTTTATAATCAATCAATCTGATGAAGACAATATAATGAAATGAAATTATCCTTGTAAAATAGCTTACTGCATCATACATTTATTCAATTTATTATACTGGTAATATTATAATCAACAAATTAATCTTTTTTAAATATAAATTTATCTATCTTAATTTCATGGACATAAAATTGATTAGCTTTTTTCCAGAACAGGACAGAACTTTTTTATATATTATTCTAGAAAGGGCTTACACTTACTAGGGTTGTAACTGCCTCGAAAATTTCGATCCCCTTCGCAAAATAGTAATTTTGGTCAGATTACGCTCCAGCGAAGAATGGAAGTAGGCGGTGTACAGACGCCCACTCTACAACCCTGAGTCCATTTACCAACGCTAAACTTTTGTTTAGGCCTAAGCTTAGCTTAAAGAATGTTTAGGATTCTTTCTGTATTTCTGTTCCTTTTTTTTCGTTTTACAAATTAGTGTAAGCCCTAATAAAGTTCATCTGATGTATCCATGAACAATATATATAAACATTAACATATTTTATAACAATAAAATACCAGTGATAAATGAACAGACATTGTTATTGTTCTCTTTGGGTAATGTAATCATTGTTAGTAATGACAAAATGAAACAAGTTGTAACTGATACCCAATCTAAACATTGTCACAAAGTGAACTCATCCCCTTTGTCAAGAAATCGTCCTTTCTGAGGTTAAAAAGCTCATTAACATGCTTTGGGGTCCATACCGGTCCAAAAGGGGGGTCTATGTTGTTGGAATGGAAATAACGAGGGCCTTATGTCTATTTTTTAGCATGTAGCGTGACATCAGATAAACTGGTTTCAAGTGAAAGCAGCCGGTGAGGCAAAGGCGGGTGAGTGTGAAAACCTATTCTTGTAATTAAGTCTTAATACCGGTATCCAGCTGCAAAGGTTCCAGATTAACATACCGCTGCTGGAAGTTCTGTACTGGCGATTTGGTCATGCGGTCAACAGGCAAGATTAGAGTAAATATGTCATTCATAACATTCCAGAAGGCTGAATCCAGGAGTTTTCCCTTTTTAGCTGCATTGCATTGCATCATTTGCCCTGTCGTGGAAGTTGGGCTTTGAATCAGCAAACGAAATAAAATGAGTCACACTGAAGCCCCAACATAGAACCCATCATTTGGTTGCTCCACTGCAGGTTATAAATTCGGATTTTCATCGAATCTTCTCCTTCGGGTGTAGTACGTTGCTTTTTAACCAATGAAATCACCGCCTCGTGATTCTATTGTCCATTTGCTGCACAGAAAACTATTGGCTTTTTATAGCAAAACTCGATGACATATGTTTTTGTCAGCTTCCGGCCGCCATATTTGTGCCCCTGAGAGGGACACAAACATGGCGTCTCCATACAAAGTCTTATAAATTTGAGTAAAACATTTCTTCGAATATCTCCCGCACGAAACATCGCACAGACCTGAACCTTTGTGAGACTGTTTGAATATTCATCTTTTTTTATCTCTTTAATTCTTGACTTTATTTGCTTAATGGTTTTGATGATGGTGTGACAGTGAAAACCGGCAATATCTCGTGCGTTTGTCAAGTCCATCAGCACTCCGTGACTTCCGACGGAATTTGTTCGCTTGCCATCAGCTTGAGCCGGCAAGTTAACTTTTGGTTGACGTCAATCAAAGTCTTTAAGACTTCCAGAGCGACAGTAGCAGTATAGCCGGAAAGTTTCGGAACTTCCCGAGGAATGGGCTCATGGTCTTCCCTGGCAACGCGAGACCGTACATTGTGACAACCAATCCGAAAAGGCATTAACTTGTGGTTCATTAGATAATAGCTTTTCTTCCGCAATTTTCGTTTTTTTAAACGAAGCTCATTTTCCTTGAGGGGTAGGGTCTTTCAACAACGTCGTTGTGTTTTCGGAAAGTATTTCATTTGAAAGATTTAGACTTAGAGACAACTACAGAAACAAGAGTACTGAAAAAGCGTCTTGTAAACTGTAGTTAGAGGTCAGAAACCATTTAGTTGAATTTTCAGATCTTTTCTAAGTTGTGTTCCGCGTCAAGAACTTACGTAAGAACTTAAAACAAATGCCTGCGTTTAAGTAAACGAAGCACAGATGAGAATAATTTACAAGCATCGAGTTGCATTCGATTGGTTTGTGGTGTTTGAAGATTTTGATGCTGAACGACACGTTGTTTACATATCGAAGTGTAAAGGTATGGGAAAAGTAAATTCTATTTGACTGCGCATTTTCAGTTGCAGGATGAAATGAAGGTGATGCATTCATAAATTTCGATTTATAATTATCACTGACAAAATTTGAGTGCTTTTTGTTTGTGAACTCTGTAAATATGGCGTATTGCGAAACTTAAGAGTATGCGCGCCTGGCATAGACTGTTGCGGCTCGTGAGGTGCTTCGGTTTTTACACTATTTTGCATTACTGTACCTTTATGCTAGAACTTTATATTCTCTAATGTAAGTTACACTTATCACAGGTCCACATCGATCACCTTTAGGCTGCCTGTACCGTCTAAATAAAATGTGTATGGGTGAATGTGTGTATGTATGTAAGTAAGCGGACATGCACAAAAGTTCTATCGGCAAATAATTGCAGTCTTCCGACTAAAAGCGTTCGTTGTTCGAAATCGAAAACGGACATTATGTTATTTGCCTTGGTCATTAGCTAGTTCAAATTATGTTTCTAAGTTTTGATTGACAGAAAACACTAAAAGCCTTTTTAATTTAATGTAAATCGGCGAAATTGAAGTCGACCCGAAATCAAACTCTAAAGTAAGGGGTTGTTTTAAGTTGTCGTCAGTAATCTAGGAGTAGCTTAAGGGAGGTCCGAGGTTGCTTGAACTGTACATCTCTTGTAAGTTGTCTTATAATCGACGTAAATCGACTTGAAACCCTTTTTTTATCGTTGAAGTCGAGAACTATCCTTTATTTGTTTGTCCATTTCTTTCCTTCATTAAGCCTTCTTAAATCATCCCGATATATGCGACACATTTCCTGTCGTTTTCTTAATTTAATAACCGGTGGTAATTTCCTCAGGAAGGCCTTTTCTGTTCATATGACGTATCTGTAAGCGTCATGAGCTAAACTGCGTAATTCATGTATAAGAACAGGATCCTCTAACTTAGATGACTATTTATTTTTCTTTACGACTTATCTTGATTCCAGGTATCGATGGCGCTTTCTCATTTGCTTCTAATCGCAGTGATAACTTTACTAGCCTCGCTACCTTCAGAAGCTAGGATAAGGAATTGCACTGGCCGATGTGAATGTAAGGAGAAAGTTGACCACGAAGGACTTTACGCCAACTGCACATTGCGGTATTTCAAAGAGTTAGCCACATATATTCTACGCCCCGCTGACGTGAAAACCTTGTAAGTAGTCCTAAATTATTTATGTGGATGTTCTCCGTATTAGACATGGAACAATTTTCACAAGAGAACAATACCGTGGCACAGGAATTGTTTTCCTTCGCCACTGGGAATTCTCCCAACGGAGTACTTGGTGGGTTAAGACTGAGAAAATTTTGACCTATCGTTTCAGTTTCATACATACAAGGAACATTTCGTTTCCTCTTAAGTGTTGTCGTTTTCTCTCAAACACGAATCCGGTGTAAATAGTCTCTCGATACTTAAACTGGACTGGTCGGAAAACGCGAAGTAACAAAACACCAAGGTTGGAAATTTAACTGCCACGCGGCAAATGCTGAGTTCTCCATAGTTTTGTAAACACAAGAATATTAACTGTACGCCAATTGTCTTAGTAAATTCAACAACTTTATTCACATAAAACCAATTCTCTTTTATTTCCCAAGTCGCTTGACAATTCGTTTGTTCCTACACAATTGAACTGAGGTACTCTTCGCCGGGCTTGTTATGCATAAGGTCTCAGAAAACGAACGGGAAGTGGACTTCACATCTTCTTTTTGTTATCACTGGCAGCTGCTCCATTGACGTAAGAATCTGAACGATCGCTCTATATAGATTCGTGTGAGCTTTTATTAGATTCTCCTAACTCCTAGAGCGTGGGAAGGCAAACACGCCTTGCTATATTAATTGGGGGAAACACCACACTGTTTTAGAAAAATGCGGTAACATTCACGAACTCTGCCTTTCGTTTCGTATGTTAACAAAACTACAGCAATGCATATACTAGAATATTGACAATAAGGCGGGGAAAGCGGGTAACCAAACTCAGTTTAATTTTTTTGTTACAATACAATATTTAATAATACAATACAATACAATATTTAACGAGGGTAGCATATTAATGTAAGCAGTTTTCTAACAGGTGGCCCTAAATCTACCTAATGTATACAAATTACACAGAGTGTTTCTAATATCATCAGTTTAATAAGTTTTTTTCCTCATCGGTAATGAGGAAGCTCAAAAATAGATCACAGGGCTTGTCATATTTGAGTTTCCTCTTTATTTACGTCATACAAATTAGCTGGAAGAAGCAAGGAATATAAGGAATAACTTATGTACATCTTAGAAGACTGAGTTTCATTTTAAAAAGCTCAAATTCAAGTGAATTGGATAGCCCTGAAAGCATTTTTAGCTAAGCTCTGAAAGGAAAGGAGAAGAAAGGAAAGGAAAGGAACTTTATTTAAGTGTCTAGTCGTTCTAGCTATGGAGCGCTATTTGGGGTCACTGTAAACTGAAATTAACAATTAACGCAAATCAAGTCAAATGTTGGATTTTGAAGAAAGGGGAAACCGGAGTACCCGGAGAAAAACCTCTCGTTGCGGAGTACAGAACCAACAAACTCAACCCACATATGACGCAGAGTCCCGGAATCGAACCCGAGCCACATTGGTGAGAGGCGAGTTCTCTTCATCCCTGCACCCCTAGAACTTTGCTTTTGCCGTTTAAGACAAAGTTAATTAAGAAAAATTAGGACCTTGCTATTGAGTGGAGAATTGATTGATATAAGTTATACGACGTGGAAGCTAGACAATATGACCCGACAATCCCAGTGTTGCCAAGTTGGTAACGAACCTTGTTTAACCAACAGGAAGTAGCTGCCAAAGCCCTGAGGAAGTAGATCCTACTTGCGACCAAATGTAACGCTCTGAAAATACTCGGTGCAATGGAGCATTACACGCGTCTTTGCTCATTAAAAACAGAAATTGTCAAATATGACGTTTCTCAAGTTCCGTTCGTCAGGTTGTAAACCGAGTTTCGATAGTTGGATGCGGGGGAATCTTCTATGGTAAAATCGTATACTTGTTCCTATAATATCCCTGCGGCTTCTTCAGCCCCTATTACCCTGATGCCTACGGCCGTCGAACGGGGATTTTTTAGTACTTTAGCAATAAAAGCGCGCGCACGGCCGATCGGGTAGAATGATAATAGCGACCTTCAGATTGGAGTACAAGGCCGACAACGAGGACAAGTTTTCAATTCTGACCACCTGCATTTTGAAAATTTCGTTCTCTAAATGTGATGTGCGTGCTCAGCACAGAAAACTCGTACTCGTTAATACGTAGAGTGCGTAACGGTAGCACTGAAACTAGGCTGTAATTGGTGAAGTGGTCATAATCTACGCGGTGTTAAACGGGAATTACATGAATTGTGTTACATTGACTTGAGCTGAGACAACAGTAAATGGATTAGAGCGGTTTTCAATTGAGTGTGGAAAGTAATAAGCGAATTGCTTTGGTTTTGCATTTACTTCGCTCAGTGATTGGTTCAAAGTTCTCGCGCCATTTTTTCAGCCAATCAGAAGTGAAACCAAAACCAGTCATGGCTTGCGCGTGCACATTTTCCCGCGCTTTATATTGGCTACGTGTAATTACTTCGAGTTTTGAGTGGTTTACTGGCTTATCTCTGCCCTTTTTGCTTGGCGAAAGTAATTACTTTGGTTTTGGTTTTACGACAGTCGATTGAAACCCGCTCTCTAATGAGTTAGCCATTGAAAGTTCAAATCGCCACCTCCAATATGTGGTTAGCCGGGCCAGTGCGAAAAGGCCTTCCAGGGGCAAACTTCGCCTTCTTGCTTGACCAGCGAAGACAGCATTTGTTAGCACGTAGCTTTGGTCCTGATTTGACAACGTGCTTAAATTAATGGTTCATCCATGTTTATTTTCAGGGAGATATTGCTGTCTGAAGACATAGAAACTGTTCCAAATGGATCGTTCAAGACCTTTACTAACCTGAGAGATCTGTAAGTGATTTTTTAGAACTTTTTTGTGTTTGAAAACGGCACACACGATTCGCCTGGTCAAGAATTCCTTGTTTTTTTTTTCTGAGCTGAACATCAACTATATATGGGCATCATCAGTGCAGTGCTGTCTAGGATGGAGGTTAAGCTTAAAAAGCCACCCCAAATGTCCCTCACGTGTAGCTAAGGTACTGGCTTTTGTAAACAACTTAATTAAGAAATGCAAAAAGGTTACATCTGTATAACAAAAAACAAAAAACAAATGAAACAAGGTTTTTCTTATACAAAACGTTTTCGTAACAATTATTCCATTCCCGCTTGTTGGATATGAGACTGGTTATAGCCAACTCGGCGCTATACGCCTCGTTGGCTATTTACATAGGCTCTTGCCTAACATATTTACTTTTTCAACTTGTAATTACGCCGATCAGATCAAGCCAGTTGATCCAACGTACACCAGCAGGATTATTGTCCACGGGTGCTTGCTTCAAAACTTCGAAATGTTATCTACTCATTGCAGATCTACACCAGTAAGTACATGCATATTACAGTACGGAAGCCACAAAACGGTTTGTGTTTTGTTATTCGTTTTCGTATTCGAGGAGGGCGAGTTTTCGACCGTTTTGTGCACTAGGGATACCGTCACAAAGGGAGGCCTTTCCTTGCGCGAGACTTCGTAATCGCCTTCTTGCAGGAGATTTTACGGGTTAAATGAATTTACTACCATCTTCCCTTAATTACTGTATACTTGTTTTTCATTCTGCAGAGATCTCTCTCACAACAGCATCGCAGTTATAGAAGAAGGTGCCTTTTCAAATCTCAGTTATCTACAGCGCTTGTAAGTGTTGCTAGAATCACTACTTCATTTAATCTCGATTGAGCGAATTACTGTTAAAAAACGAAAAATTTCGTTTCTTACATCGTGATTGTGCCGAAAGCCGCACGCGCGGAGCACCATGGGTAAGGAAATGTTATCATCTGTGCGAGAAATTTTGGTGTTGGTCAACGTACGACCGTCCACCCCTCCGTATATTACAATGTGACCAGCATCACGTGACCATATCGCGGGCTCAAGTTTAGAGCTCATCCAGGCGGCCATGCACTAGCTACAGTCACGGAGATTAAAAGTCTTACATGTGGGCCCTTCCCGACCCATTGGATGTGGGGTGGGCCACGTGTACTTTGAATTTCGTGCGAATTAACAAATTGATGTCAGTTTTTTATGCGCCTGTCCTATTGATCATGAATTTCGTGATAACATTGTCAAAGTAACCATCACCTCGTGGATCCGCAGACTACTTTGTCAAAACACCACTACTTTGCAGACCACTTTGTCAAAGCACGAGAAGAATGCGAAACAAAAATGCCAGAAACTTCAATCTGACGCGAGCAATATCGCGTCATTATCGCATAAGTTATAAATTTGTGTGTTTATCCGCTTTTTGACAATAAAAATTAGCTAATGAGGGCACGAAAATTTTGCAGTCATTGCAAAACCTTTTTTGGAGCCAGAAAGTGCTTATTTGTCCCAAGATTTTTGTTCATGATTGTAGTTTACAGCGTACACATTTGATATTGGACATCAATGTTATGATCAATTGACACCTGTCAAAACATAGTGTCCGCTGACCAGTATTCCGCGACCATATCGAGGTCAACTTTTTTTAAAGTTGACCGCTGTTCAAGTACTGGGTTTCGATTGGATCGCAGGCTAAATTAAGGTTAATTTGTTGTAAGAATAAGTAACCCGGAAGCTCCGCTTTTAGGCTTGGGTAAATCTATATATTATAATCTATTTTACTATGACTGAATTTTATTTTTCGTGCTGATGTGGTATCTGTCCGCACTCGAATATTTCATATCCGCGCGCGGTCATGTAGTGTCGTCTATCTGTTTCAGGTAGGAATATCTTACTGCGAGGACCAAATAGAACTTTTTGCCTGTAAACTTATTGCAGAAGACATACGCTGCTAGGATGCGCTACTTTTTGATTAGGATCTTTCCAGTGCTAGAATCTACTATCCGCTACTTCAACAGCCCCTGAAAAATGTAACTTTAAACCTTCAATTAATTTGTTTGCAACCCGCAGAGACCTATCCTCTAATCAACTTGCCAAATGGGAAGGAAATTGGACGAATGAAGTGCCACAGTTGGTATTTCTGGATATTTCTGGCAACGCCAACCTCGCACTTCCAGCAGGCCTACTGAGACGTCGTAAACTCAAAGAAATTCGAGGAGTGACCTGGAACGAGCAATGCTCGAACTGTACGTTGATGAGGAACTACACTTTGGAACATGGTGATTTAAACAACGAGGATGTTAACATCACCACAGCACGGCTTGTAAACGGAGATTACATTGTTGGGAAAAAGGTGAACTGCCGCGTGAATAGACTCGTTGTAAGCCAACATCTTGTGAAGTATGCCGAACATGGATTTTTCCCTTTATGTTTAAAGGAGAAAAACTCTGCGTGTTTCAGAAGCGAGGTACAAGTCACCCCAGTTCACCGTTGTTGGGATCTGGATAACAAAATTTTAAATGTGGTTTTCTTTATATCGCCCATTGCTTTGGTGTTGAATCTCACCGTCCTGTTTGTTTCGCTTACAACAAGAGTTCTTCGTCGGAATGTCACCATGCTGTTGACGGCCAACATGGCGGCTAGTGACATCCTGGTTAGCGTGTACTCCGTAATCTTGGTCACTACTCGAAAAATGACGTATGTGGAATATTTAGTGATCTTGGAGGACCTTTGCAATGCTATCGGGTTCATATGGGTTACGGGGCAAATTGTGAGCGTAAAAACGTCACTTTTTCTTACGATTGAACGTCATTTGGCCATCGTTTATTGTATGGCGCCATCCATCCGAATGACCCGTCGAACAGCGGTCATTTTGGTTGCATTTACATGGTTTTTGGGCGTAGCCATTGCTGTCTTACCCCTGGTGAATATTTCCGTGTATACAAGCAACACATATTGCATTCCCATTCGCCCGATCAAGGACATACCGCATTCATACGAAATGAGTATATCGTTCTCGTTATTGGGCATGGTAATATATCTCACAACTGTGCCCTTGTATATTAAGACCTTCATTTCGGTAAAAAAAACAAGTCAGAGAGCTGGAATCAATAGAGACGGACCTGTAGCAAAGAAAATTGCCATCTTGGTCATGAGCAACATGTTATTTTTCTTTCTACCGATTGTGATCGCTTTTATTTGGCTAACAACGAACTTGAAGGAGACAATGTCGCCGCAGAGCAGAGAGATTCTGACTGGTGTAATACCAACATTGTTATTGAGCTTCAATGCCTTTATTAACCCTCTGCTTTACGCTTTCCGAGCGGAGAAGTTTCAACGCGTGATCAAGATGAGAATAGAGACAATCTGCCTGGGGAAACCTAGAACGACCTCTCGGGCGCATGTGTACTCTAACCACGCTGTTTTAGAGAAAAAGCGCCATTGTACGTTGCCGCCATCTTTAAAACAGTGCAGTGACGCTTTAGGCTCGAAAGTGGACGACGCAGTTGCTGATTCGAGGATATGAGAACGATTATGCCACCTTAGTTTCCTATTCTGCCGAGTTTCTCCAGACGTATCGGTTTGGGCTAATTAAAGGTTATTATTTTTTTTTCTTGGTATTTTTAGGGGGACGAGGTGATACGGGAGTTCTATAAGGGCGAAGCCTCCGATGAATAATCATCTTTCGCTAAAGGCATATTCTTAGTATTTGTATGAAATAGGATTCAATTAAAAGGATAAAATTCCATTTTACCTGGTGAAATTTGGTTCCTTGCATAAGCTACAGAGGGTAACGTTTTGAACAATAGGAAGGAAATATTCGTGTCTTTTACAGCCTGCTGCGAAGATTGGAATGAATGACGGAAGTTTTCGATTAACAAGGGAAAAGGTTGGGAAGCTAATTGTTATACAATATAGATTTCGTGCACTTAAAAATCGTAGCCTACTTGTAGCCGTACCCACCCCTTCCCCCGTTTTTCCTCTGGTGGTGGGATTACTGTGATTGAGTTTTCTTTTGAATATGTTCTTCGCTGTTGTCTTATTTGCGACCATTTTAGATCTGAGGTGCACGTTTGATCTGACAAAAATGTGTAGTAAAACGTTTGTATCGGTTCCCGCATTTGGGATTGATTTTGATTATCATAGAACCCTACTCTCTTGGAGGACTTGGTCGAAGGAGATGTTTCAAGAGAAATTATGAGAATA
>NC_090875.1:21234860-21264860 GCF_036669935.1 Montipora foliosa
AAGTAAAAAACGAGTCAGTTGTAAATTTGTTCCTTTAGACAATGAATTATTTCCTTTCTTCTGTTATGTTATTAAAATTGAACTGTCTTTAGGAAAACACAAGAGGGAAAACAAATTTAACGTGCCTAATTCCCTGCTTCCTCGCGAGGGGGTGTTGCCTCACGAGATTGCTCAAGATATTGGGTCATTGGGAAAACACGCGCCTTTTGTAATATCTCTACCACGCTGGGGAGATGTTCTCGGCCTATCCCGAACAACAAATCTAATAGTTCTCTGGTTTGCTGTTTTGCTTCCGGAGGGAAGTCGTCCTCAGGTTTGCACGAATTTTGTCTTTGGATGCCACCGTCCTATAAACAATTCAGAGTGGAAAGAATCGTTTATCAATCAACAAACTGCCGTGTCTTCTAGGCAAGCAATCTCTATATAACGGCAACAGTAATAAAATTAAGACGAGTGGCTGAACGGACTTCATTTGTTGGGATAGAAACTTTAGCACATTACGTCACAGGCGTTATCCCGGAAGTACGCGAAAAGAAATCACGAAAAGCCGACTCGCATGTGTCCAGAAATAATGGCAATATAAGCTCCACTTAAGTGTCCTTTTAAGTCTGCTCATCACTTTTAAACAGAGTAGCGCGAGAGTGAATTAGATAATAGTGTTGATCTATCACTTTGCGGCATTGCCCCAGCACAGTCGCAAATAGATTTATTTTTAGATACACTTTGCGCTGGAAACAAACAAAGGGCTGCAAATTTTAACCAATCAGAAGAGGCCATGTCACGCGTGACTGCTTCTGCCCTGTTATTTTTAGGGACATGACAACTGATTTTCGCGAGAACGGGTATTCTAAAAATAGACTCATTTGTAACTGTGCTGGGAAGCCCTCCCATGCCATAACAACACTCTTATCTAATTCACTCGTGTGGCGTGCTTCTCTTGACATGCAGTTGTTCACTATAATATCACTTGACAAAAAATATGCCGGCCACCTTAAATGTGTCCCAAACCAACCCCTCTTTTGTTTTTGTTTGGTTTTCCTTTTTTTTTTTTGAAAGGCAAAATGGTTATAGTTGACAGAAAAAACTTGACACTCACGGCTTACCTTAACCCCAAAAAGTGAGGATCTTTCACCATTTAACATCTTAAGCAACAAACAGCCAGTTTTCCATACATCGTCGGACCACCCTCCAGCTTCCTAGATAAAAAGCCAGAAATTCCTTCATGCAAACTTCACCTGACGCAATTACCTAATGTTATTCGTCCGTTCAGTCCACCGATGATTTTTTTGTGCAATAGGTTATTGAACCCGCATCAATTGTTACAAGCAATTTAAATGAACGTCAAACGTAACTAAAATGAATTCTCTAATATAAATCCATTTTTTACAAATAACTAAAAAACAAGAAGCTAGAGGTTGTATAACATCTAGAAGGTAGTGTGTTAAAGGGGTTAGGGAGTTTGCTTTGAGTTCCGGAGATTCAAGATCCTTTCTGTAACTCGTTGGATATATCCTGGTAGTCCCTGGTTCAACTTCTCAGCTGCAATTAAAAGCATTTCTATTAAAAATAATGATAAATTTATCCCATGAATAGTATGGAACCACGTTTAAAGAGTTAATTTTTCTACAATCTTTTCAGGTATTTCTCAATACCAAACATTTTTTTAAAAGTTTCTTTTTTCAAGAAGGAACGGTGTATTAATTTGAAATGAAACTGTCCTAGTTTGTTGTCAATAGTTGTTTGGGGGTTCGTCTTGTTAACTTCAGAAGATGCCAATTGGATGCGCTTCAGGGGTGAATGGGTCAAAAACTAGTAGAAGGTTTCATGCTTCGTCTTTAGTCTAACCTTGATGTTTGTGGCCGATCCAAAATCTGTTAGCTTAGCGTGGATACAATGTTCATCGAGAAGCAGGTTATCTCCTACATGAAACATACAGACTGTGATTAGTACAAGCAGAAACCCATAAGGGTTGAAACGTGTAACGCGCGTTCACAGCTTCCGAATATTCAATGCGAACTGATTGGTTGAATGTTTCAGTGCTAAGTACCATATTTGGAAACCCCTCGCTCTTGTTGTTCCAAATATGGTACTTAGCAAATTGAATATTCAGAAGCTTGTTTCCCAGCACATAAGGGGCCGTTACACGTTTCAACCCTTATGGGTTTCTGGTACAAATTCATTCAAATGTTACTTGCTCAGGATGACACAAAGAACAGTCTACAAGTTATTCATCTTAACGTCGTTTATTAGGGACCCTTTAAGGTCCTTGATTAAAAGCAAGGACGTCGATGACGGCTGCGGGAACGTTGTCTAAGAATATTATTTCCTGTTATTTCCCGCCTGCTTTGGTCACGCAAGCGAAAGAGAAAGAGATCTCTCTCGCTTGCATGACCAAAGCGGGCGGTTCGACTACTTAGCTCAGAAGGGACTGCAGTCTAGACTGCCTCCAATTTCGCGCCACAACCGCATCCTCTCCCCAATCCTTTCTCGGTTTCTCCGTTGCAGTTTCCCCTCCCCGTCCCCGTTGCTGATGCTTTACGTCCCTACTGGAGATGTTTGAGGACAGAAATGACGGATTAAAACGAGAAAAAACCAAATAATGATTAAGAGAACGCGTAGGAAAGTGTATGTTCACTGCAAGATACATCCGTGTTTAGGAGATGATGAGAATGAGCTCGGATCAATTTGCAGAAATTTTAAACGCTATTCAACCAGACATCTCCAAACAGAACGACAACTTTGTTGGAAGAGAGGCAAAACACTGCAACATTGTTGAGTCCAGCGAAATTGTTTGGCGTAATGTTTGATCAAAAGCAAACTCTATCCAACAGTGGATCGAAAAAAAGATGTTGGTCGAACATCTTCCTACATGGGTGGCCAAACGGTGGAACAATGTTGCATCGAGCAAATTTGGAGCGTTGAATCCAACTTTGTTCGATAGTTTGGCCAGGGATTTAGACCTATTGTTTATAGCATTCTCGTAGCCGTTGTCATCTTCCTCGCTTATAATAAGTTCCTCATTTTCTAATTGAAATCGAAATAGCCGAAGGACTTGATCACCTTTAATATCTCTATGCACAATCCCTTTGCTGTGTAAGAACTTTAGAGCTTTAAGTGTGTCCTCCAGGTAGTATAAACAGTATTTTTCAGGAACAATTGGCCAATAATTCGTCATCTCTTGAGCGTCTCGATATGAAACCTTTTGCCGTTCAACAAGTTCTGAAATTGTTCCACCTAAAAAATAAATGCCATTGTTATACCTCCCAACTCAAATACGTTTTCCGATTGGAGGAGAACGTGAACGTGTCACTTGTCATGGGTCAAAACTCACTAAATCCCTAGGGAAACAACAACTTGAACTTTCGACTCGCACGTGATCAGGGCGTGCACCTTTGAAACAGCGGCAATATTTCCGTTTAGTATAAACACACAGCACCTGTTTGTTAAACCAAATTAAACCCGTCAGGTGTAAAATTTCCCATCCGTTTGGATGGTTAACAATAAATATTGTTCTGTTTTGAGTTGGAAGGTATAACAAAACACTAAATGACTGGCTTCGCCTCGGGGAACATTGAGGGTCTCGGAGAAACAAAACTCACTGTTTCCCTTGGGACCAGTCATTAAGTGCTTATTAAAATTACCAAACAAATAAAAGCGAGAAACGGTGAGACTTTGCCTCTTTCTTACTCTGAAAACAGTGAGAAAATAGCTGTTAAGCGTATTGCAGTTTTACAGTTAAATTTGAAAATTTTCGGGATTAACGAGAGAGGGACCTTGGATGAATAAAGCAATGTAACGGATTTGTAAAGGTACTTTGGGGCGGTTCAGGAAGAATTTTGAAGTTGAGAATGCGCGCTGTTAGTATTTGTTTGGGCTGTAATTTTGAGGCAGCCACAAGGCCTAGGATTATTTACATGGTCTTAGCTCGAAATTGGCTATATAACCGATATTTTGTGATCAAAACACAAATGAGGCTGCAAAGTTACGGTGTCTCGTTTATTTCAAAGAAGTGGAGTTTTTATTGTTCAATTGCTGCGTTCGACGCCAGGAGAAGATAATTTCTAATCTTGGGTATCAAGTGCATAGAGCGAGCTTTAGCAATTCGTTTTTTCAGGTTTTTTGTTCGCCTACACTGCAGTTTTTAAGCGCCATCTTGAATTACGTCATGAGTGCATTGATACGTCATGTGTTTAAATGAAAATCGCACACTTCGTGATTGTTTGCATGGAGTCAATTTTCACCAACGCGCTGAATTTTGGCAAGGGACATTTGTTAGTAATAATCTTTCAGACAATTTCAACAATATCCAGATTTTTACAAATCTTGTTTTTGTGTCGCCATCACCTCTTTATTCCAAATTAACCATTTTAGCCACATTCCACAAACCTCACTTGTTGAAACCATCTTAGAAAGTGTATGCTCGTCTCCTCAAACTTTGGTTCTCTAAGATTGTTTTTTTTCCCGTTCCATCTCCTTTGCTACCAAAGCGACTGTCGGACGCACTTCAATATCCGAGATTACTACGAGTATATAAAGGTTAACTGAAGTTACAGGGAGCAAAACAAAAATTTGGTTTCTCAGTTTTTTTCCAAAAACAGATTACTCTTTTCCAGAAAAAAACCTTGTTATTGCCAAAAAATACGAGGCTATCCGCAAAATTTATTTCCTATTTCAATAATTGTTATCAGGATATACCTTTCTGCATATAGAAGAAGAGAAGCTGTGGTACCTTCCATAAATTCCATGAAAATATGTGCATTTCTGCCGCTTAGTTTGGCACCATAGTAGTCCACAATTTCCTCGATTCGCTCTCTCTTCGCCAGTTCTAAAGCCAGCAGCTCATTAATCCTGTACTGACACTGAAAATCAGGTTAAAAGAAACCAAAATGATAAAACATAGGTTAATTTAAATGACCAGAAGAGGTGGAGAGTTAAGTGTCGATGAAGCGATTCCCCCAGGCAATTAGCTGAATAAACGCAGACAATAATCCCCCCTGCTTGGAGGGGGGACAATAGCTGACACTACTACAATTTAAGCGGACAGAAATCCACGTGAAATCCACACAAAAAAAGTCTACGAACGATTCGTGTCCAAAACGGAATGCCTTGCAAACTTACTCATTAAAAGATTCATATCATTATATTGTCACTGACAAGAGGTCCCGACCGAGTTTTCTAGGCTTCTCTGAAGCTCGACACTCTTAAAGGCACACACCTCTCTTATTAGTGGTACATCTATTAGTGTTGTCGGTCAAATCCGTTCTCAGGTTGAATCCGATTTAACCTTGGTTAAATTGGTGATCCTCATTGTACCTAGGTTGAGTATGAACTCAGTACCAAGTACCAACTAATCCCAGCCTTATCCTAATTTTTCTCTTGGCTTAACTTAGGTTCCAAAAAAAGTTTCTTCAATTCACCTGGGTGTGTATTCAACCTAGGTAAAATGAGAATCACCAATTTCACCCAGGCAAAAACGGATTCAACCTGAGAACGGATTTTCGCCTGCTAATTGTAGTTATCGTGTAAGTTATGCGCCGATCAAATCGAAACCTCCACTTTCCCTCCCCTCCCGGGCAAACCCACGGAATTTGACCTTTGCCTGCGTGGGGTGGGGAAAATTGAACGGGAAGTGTCAGGTTTCAAATGATTTTTTTTTTCGGGCGCCGAAGTCGATAACAGCTATAAAACACGTGTTTGGACGAGAAGGACGAGTTCAAAGGAAGAAAGGAAGATATAGCATTTGTGAGCGATTGGCTTACAAAAAGGGTCTTCAAAAGTTAAGGTCTTCGCCCGGGCTTTGCCCGGGGGGGGGGGGGGGGGGATGTTGAAGTTTCGAGTTGATCGGCGCATTAACTCAAATAAACTGAAATCAAACATTGGTTTTTGAGGAGAAGGGGAAAGCGGAGTACCTGGAGAAAAACTTCTGGGAGCAGAGAAGAGAACCAAGAAACTCAACCCACATATGACGCCGAGTCTGAGAATCGAACCCGGGCCACATTGGTGGGAGGCGAATGCTCTCACCACGAGATAAAAAGCAAACTGTGGGTTAGAAAGATATGCGAGCTCGGCTTTTATTTTGCAGGGTTCGTTTGAAGATGAATAATTTGCGATAGATTTTTAATATCAGACGAAAGATCTCGTATGATAAAACCAAATTTATTGTGGGTGCTTTTCACGTTGCGTAATCGCCACCATATTGGCAGCCGTTGCTGGGAGCGTCACGCAACGCTCGCACCACAAACGGCTCTCACTGGCTTCTTTTTTTCGTGCATTACACCATGGTCACTTCGTCCTCAACAGATTGGTTGCAAGGCACCTATAGCCGGAAGTCGAAATTGTTGGTGAGTGACAGGATAATCCTTTTTCAAGCAGATTAAAGAGAATCTTGGCCGTTCCTTAGTGGTAGCCGAGGGAGAACGACCCGACATTTATCTCACCTTCTTAATGCAAAAGAGGAATCCTTCAGATTCATCCTCTGTTGATGCCACAAAACACTCTCCAAAAGCTCCAAACCCAACTTGTGCAATTATGTTGTAGTGGTTTCCTTCCTTGAACTGACCATTCTCAATCGAGAATTTTTCCTATAACGTCCAAACAAAAGAAGACTCAATAGCACAATTAACCTGAGGCTATTCACCATGCAGAGGTACTCACCTCGCATATGAAAAGTCATTAGTTTTGACTGTTGAACTCGAAAATGCTCATCAACGAACCAGTCAGGGCTCTACTTCCCTGCCAAACAATTGTTAACCATCCAAACGGATGGGAAACTTTACAACTGACGGGTTTGGTTTAACAAACAGTTGCTGTTTCGGTGGATGGAATAGAGAGATTAATTAAGCACGCGCGTTTTGAGACGTGGACGGCAACCGGAAGAGAACATGTTGCGAGCCCACACAGTGATATCTCCCAGATTTTTATACTAATCAGCTCTAATGGCGAAAAGATACTTGGCAATGTAAATAAGTTGTTCATCAGCAGGAGACCAATTAACAAATCGAATATGGTTCAGCGTTGTCTGTACTCTTATCGACAACGATATTCGTCATCACAGTGGTCAAAATGTTGTAGACTCACTTGTACCTCCCACGAGTACTGCGTAATTTTATTCGCTGTTGTACTGCGTCACGCAATATTAGAAAACTACCGTTTTATTCTTGTAAACTTTGTTGTTTTTTTTTTTTTTGCACTACGCACCTTTCAATGAAGTAAAACGAGTTTGAAAGCGGCCGTTTGCAGATTTCTCCTTCCTTTTTCACGAGTCCTTATTCCTCCGTACTCCGGTCTTTCTCGTCGAAGTAATTTACATGCTTTCGTGAGCATGAATTATCCAATGAGATGCTGAGAAAGACCACAGTGGGCTTCTTGGTGTAACGGAATTAATTAAAAATTGGTCACACTTTCCTAGCTGTAACAATTACATAGATAAATATCTTACAGCATTTTTTATAATTCTTACAACTCAACAGTGAATACCCCTGAGTCTTAAATGTTGTATGTTATTTAAGGGCCTTTTTCGTGAGTGCATCGAAGTATACCCAACCACCCAATTAAAAATAACGAGTTCATCGCGTCATCTTATCCCGAGTTGAGTGAATGTCGGAGAGGCTGTGATGGTATTGAAATCTGTTCAGCGCTGTTAACCTTCTTTTGAACAAGTTTGGACCAAACACCTTTCAGAGAGACATTCTTGTATTATTCAATATTGTGCTCTATCAGTCATTAAGTTTTATTCCGTTGTACAACAGATCACAATCTTTCCGCCGCTGAGGTCGGCATGACCTCGTACACAACGTGAACTTATACTCTGTGTCCGGACCGTGTCTTCTAGGGAAAATAAATATATATATCGAGTATCTATGGTTGTAGCCAAATTATCACTAGCTACAGAATGCCCGAACTGGGCCTCAAAATCCATTATAAGAGTGAATACATAAGATGAAGTATTTTGACTGAGAATCAGTGGTCATTTTCAAAATCACTTAAAAAGATGGTATATTTGAAAATATTAAAATCAGCGATAGCATGGCATGTAGTAATCGCAACGTTCAGTTCAAACTACTTTCGCTAAATTTAAATTAACAGATTACCATAGAGCGACAAACCTGCAGAGGCCAAAGGAGTTTTTCTTCGTCATACAAACTACTAGAATGAGGAAGATCACACTTCACCAAATTCCATATATAAGGATCTCTCTCACTCAGCCTGGAAGTTCCCGAATCAACTTGGCAGGTTGGAACTTCCGAAACGGGTGCACCTTCTTCCTTGACCTCTGGTGAGTTTGAAGGTGGAGAAGGCAGAGAAGGCAATTTCAATTCGAATGAGGGCGGCTTTTCAGGACTTCCGGCTAAATTTTGCTCGTTTACATCGTTCACAAATCCGCAAGTTTGCCAGCCGGGATCGCGTGCCTCTGTAACATCACGTTCAACATTACTCCTTGATTCTCTTTGAAAACTTCTTTCCACCTGTTCACCTTGCTTAGCTGTGTTGCTCCCGTTTGGCATATAACCAGAAACCCATAAGGGTTGAAACGTGTAACGGCCCCTTGTGTGCTAAGAAACAAGCTTCTGAATATTCAATGTGCTAAGTCCCATATTTGGAACAACAAGAGCGAGGGGTTTCCAAATATGGTACTTAGCACTGAAACATTCAACCAATCAGTTCGCACTGAATATTCGGAAGCTGTGAACGCTCGTTACACGTTTCAACCCTTATGGGTTTCTGATATAACACAAAGGGACTAACGGGCAAGTATATGATTCTCTCCTTCTGCGAAAGTAGCACCAGAACTTTTGACTGACATCTCCCATAAACACCGTGGCAATCTTCTTGTATAAAGAAGAGGTCGATCGAGTTAAAAGCGGGAGAGACATGTTCACGCAGAGTCCTTGCACCCGTTGACAATTTCCTTTCCGATCGTCGACATAAAAATGTTAATTCTTCTATACTTCGTTTCAAAAATTAGAGCAAAATTATCCGCGATCATGCAATACATATGTTCAGCGATGGATCACGTGTTTGTATGCAACGTTTGTTGGTAAGTCCACATTTCTCAGCGGTTTTCTTTAGATAACTGAGAAATGCACAAGAACGAAGAGATGACGCAAGTGAGGCAGTGTATTCCTGCATACCTTTCTGACGCTATTGAATCTATACAAAGAGGAGCTTTAAGAATGATATTTCCAAACTCTAGTTATCAACAAGCCATAGATCAAGCAAATCTAACATCGATAGCAAATTGCAGGATATTCATATGTAAAGCGTCGATGGCTGATATGAGGAATGAGAGGCACCCCATATCTCTCTTGCCTCTTCAAGTTACGACAAGATCCATCCCATACCAGTAAAATCAGGAAATTAAATACTAAATCCACTACCACAACAAAAAGGACAAAGAGAGCAAACGACTTTTTCACTTTTAGGTTCTGGTAATTCCAATTATTATAATACTTATTATTGTAAATAGACTTCATTTTTGGTATTCAACTTTGTAAATTGCACTGTCTATTCAGAGTAAAACTGCCAAAAGTGTTATGAAACTATTATTCCTTGTATATTCCACTAGTATTTCATATGGCACCATAGCTTTGCCGTTCTGTGAGCCATGCAGTCGTGTAGATTAAGTCCTCCTATATACTACAGTTTTTTGAAAGTGTTAAGGCAAATTTGAGCCTGGTTAAAGCAAAAGGGTCACCAGCATTGACTTTGACATTTCACTCTATTCTTAGTCATGCAAATTTCCCTCTGTACTGGTAACAACTTGAAAAAACATGGTGGCTAAGCTACCAGTTTAAGTTATTAGATTTACTCTCTTTCTACTAACTTTTCCTTAGCTTTCAATTTTTTCTCATCGTAAACGAAAGACAGAGTACAAGTAGCTTTAAACAACCTTTGCTTCCAAGCAAAAGTGGTACACAGGTCACCCAATCTCGATCATACACCTTATTCCAAAATTGTCGCCATTTTAGTATTCTTTTGTTTCCATGCAAATTGGCCCTTATGTCCTTGCTTTCAAACGTAAAATTCAAAAGAATATTTAACCTTGAACGAGGCCATAAGGGCCAATTTGCATGCAAACAAAAGAATACTAAAATGGCGGCCATTTTGGAATAAGGTGTATAACGTGAAACACGTAAGCTTAAGCACGCGACGTTTTTAAATTATATTAAGCCTCGGACGGAAATTGGAAGTGAACATTTCGTGGGAAAAGCAGATCTAACAAGTGTTATTTGCAAGTGTGAGAATTGAGGATAACAAGTTCTAGCCCATATGCCTATGGTACCTGGAGCTTCTATACGTATTGTACCCTTGAGCCAACCCTGTCCAGTATCTTTTGATTTTTAGAACCTCTATAATTTGAAATACCCTTCGTGCTTTCAGTGGATGACCTTAGGCATATTGTGATTGGCTATTGTGAAAACACCCACGAAAATTCCCCTGGGAGGTGCCTCTAAAAATAAAACGATATTAGATGTTAGATATTAATTTTCTCGTTGCTCTGCCTTTTGTTTATGTCTATAACTTTTGTCCCTTGCCGTCATTGGGGACCTTTAGATCGGAACACGACGACGACGACGACGACGACAACTTCGAGTTTTCCGTACTGAGCATGCGCATAAAGTTTGGAGGCCGACATTTATCGAAGTGAGCGTGCTCAGAACGGAAAACTCGTACTCGTAGTTGTTCTCGTCCTCCGATCCAGAGATCCCTATAGAGTGTTCTCGGTCATGTGACCAGCAGCCATATTTGCATACTAACACAAAAGGAAGAAATTTCATAAGAATAGAGTTCAATTCCCAAAAAAATATTTCACTCCTCCAACATGGCCGCTGTTTCTTTGTTTCAATCCTCCAACATGGCTGCCGTGACGTCATGTGAAAATACTCTATTACCTTAGAGCAGGAACCCATGCCCCGGAGCCTACAACTCGGTCCCATACAGGGTCTTTTACAGACCGATCTATTTTAGACTACCTTTTCCGAAAAAAAAAGGAGGCAGTTCCGGTTCGGTGCCCCGTGACGTCAGGTTAGTTTCTTGTAATTGGTCATCGGGCTCCTGTGGGAGTCTCATTCGCGGGAGATTCAATCTAAGAATAAATCGGTCTTTGAAAACGCCGTGACACGAACACAGTGGAGTTGTAGGCTCTGGGTCATGGGTTGCTTGCTTTCCTTCACTGAACAAGTTAACGTTAAGCCTTACTTTATGGATGTGTTCAATTGAATGTCTTTCGCGATTAATTAACTCTCGCATTGCTATCCTTTGTGATTAATTGACGCAGAAATTCCGTGCCACATCCCCAGCAAAACTAGCCTGCACACAGGCTCTCCGTGAGTGGAATAGCGCAAGGATTGGAGCTCCAATTCCCCAGCTTTTGAAAGCGCGCCATTCCACGCACGGAGAGCCTGTGTGCAGGCTACAGCAAACCAGACACAAAGGCAAAAGTAATCATGATTTCCTATCTGCGCATCTCCTGCCCAGCGTAGTTACCTTGGGGTTATAAATGGCTCAAAGATCATTTTATTGCTTGAGGTTGGCCGACGTAATTGACAAATACGGGATAATCAGGGTCCAGGAAAGTGAACTGCAGCCTCGAACTTGATTATCACAAAACCTTTTCCAAATATTTTTCTAATATGAATCGTTTTAAAGAAATCAAGCGAGAAAAGTTATCTTGCCTCGTTTAAAAAAAGAATAAGATAAAGTGTGTCGCGCGCCAATAGGGAGTTCAAGAACCCACGACTGTCCTACGGCGACGAAAAGTTCACTTCAAAATATACGTTTAAGCTCTGCAATTTCACATTATCCCATCTTGTTTATGATGTATAGCATGGGCGAAATAGCTTACAACTGCATTGGTACGGCCGGATTTGAAGTAAAGAGAAAGAATGAAAGATTTATTTTACCACAATTGCTTGTAATATCGCAATCTGATTGGCTAATTTGCCGTTGTCCATAAGAGTCTAGACAACGCTGCTCGCGTCATGCTCAAGTCAAATTGTCACGCACTGTAATAGCCAATCAGGAAAGTTAATTTTGAGAAATATATCAATATCTTGCGAGAAGGTTATAGACAACCCTGAACTACTTTCGATTTGTTAACTGTCGTAGAGCGAATTCCTTTGGCTTTGCATTACTTCACTCGGTGATCGGTTCAAAGTTCTTGCGCCACCCTTTCAACCAATCAGAAAGAAGTGAGACCAAAACCAATCGTGGCTCGTGAGTGCACATTTTCCCGCGCTTTGTGTCGGCTACGAGTAATTACTTCGAGTTTTGATTGGTCTCCTGGATTGTCTCCGTCCTTTTTGATTGGCCAAAGTAATTACTTTGGTTTTGGTTTTACGACACTCGATTGAAACTTGCTCTATGAGAAAATTGTATTAAATTGCGTGCCGCACTTGCAGCACGATCATTTTCTTCTTTTAACCAATAATATTAATGTTTTTGGACGTTATCGTTGCCACAGCCATCGCAATTTCTTGAACTCCCTAATAATAGGGAGTTTAAGAAACCACGACGGTTACGGTAGCCTAAGTGTAGCCGTACCCTCCCCCCGAAGGAAAAAATAATTCCTACGGCTAACGGCTACACGTAGGCTACGGCGACGAAAACGTCACTTCAAAATATAAGTTTTAGCTGTTTACCCACGTTGTCGTCAAAACCTTAAATTTGGTTTTTTACAATGACTGCAAAATTCTCGCGCGCTCATTGGTTAACTTTTATTGTCAATAAGCAGACAGACACATAAATTTATAATTTATGCGAGGATGACGTGATATTGCTTGCGCCAAATTGAAGTTTCTCGCATTTTTGTCTCGCGTTCTTCCCGTGTTTGACTTAATTTTGACTATCGCCTCGTGGATCCACAGCTACTTTGACAATGTTATGACGAAATTCATGATCAATAACCGGACAGACGCACGAAAAACTGACTTCAGTTTGTTAAATTTCACTTGGTAGTTTTGACGAGTACGGGAGAGAAATGTTCAAAAATGCGTAGCGCACGTGCAGCACGATCATTTTGGTTTTTAACCAATAATAATATTACTGCTTTTTGGCGTTGTCGTTGCCGTAGTCATCGTAGTTTCTTAAACTCCCTAATGCACTGAAGATGCAACGAACAGTTTATGCCTGCTTGAAGATTGTTCACCAATATGGAGATCGGGTGAATCTGATTCCGAGAATTAACTGAAGGTTCTTAGTCAACCAGAGTTAAGATGGTGTGTACCAAGTATAGCAGTAACAATTATCTGCTAGCAGATCATTCACCAATCTAAGATGCACTGACTCCAAAAATTAACTGTGGAATCTTAAGAAATGGCAAATGGTGACGGCGATGTCTGTAAACAATTCGGATTTGCTTTCCTTAACGCACAATTGAAACCTAATTTTCAACCAGCAGGACTGTGTAAATTTGGTAAAAACCTGTCCGATTTTCATAACTCTCGCACTGCCAAAGTATTCATGTGGCATTGAGAGGGATAATGGTCTCTGAGACTGTAAAACTTTGACTGGGTGCAGTCTGCGATCGTACAGCTGCCGGCGCCGTGTGAGCAAAGGGTGTCTCCGATGCGAAGCCTAGCCTCTGACTCCGAATCGGTTGTCTAATGCCAACTCCGGGCTTTCCGTGTTGCGATTCGTCTGGCTCATTCCAGGCCAACAACGGAGCGGTACGACGATGCGAGGGAGGTGCCGAAGTTGCCCGAAGTTGCCTTCGTCTGAGTTCGAGATTTGACCTAACATGGATTGGTTCGGATTCATTCAAATTGCTCGTGATTCTTGATGTAGACGGGAAATCGGCTCGATAAGTGGTCGTCGGACTTGGGCATTCGTTTCCTCTCCATGTTATGATGTCACGTGAACTTTTTGTGTGCTGGGTTTCGCTAGAATAAAGATATTTACGCTTTCCCAATCCCTGAAACAAGACAACCACAGAGCGGATATCATCATAAATATATATATATATAAAGCCCTGAGCGCAACAACTCCCAACAATGTAAGGACGTGCAGCGTATTATGGGAAGGATACAACCCATAAGACTTAGTAAGCTTACAAAATTCGGCTGCCATCTTGTTTTCAACATGTTAATGCATTGCTATCTCCATGGAGACCAAATGTAATAAGCGTGCGTGGCCTCAACAATGTTGGAAGAGCTGTGCAAACAGATTCATCATTGTTGGGCTACGCTTCGGCGATCACGGAAAAAAGAAATTTTGGAGTTGTTGGCTCAAAAGTTTGACCAGTTTCAAATTTCGTGCAACAACTCCCATGTAATACCCAACGATGTTGGAAGTTGTCGGCCAATAATGTTGCATTCGTTTATACGATGATCAGTATATATAAATCTCAATATAATAATTCTTTACAGATTAAATGTTCGATACAAGCAGATAAATTCAAAGCAACCAACAGTATTATAGAAAACACAACTGAAATTTCCATTTCTTAATTTTATTGCTAAGAGGACAAAAGCAAAGGGAATGAATAAACAAGCTTCTTAAGTTCCTTTTGTTAGAGCCCTATCATCCTCAACATGAAGGGTAACAGTGACGTCATTGCCATCACCTTTACGGGTATGCAGAGTATGTAACCCTACAGAAATATAAACTGTGTTTATATTGTGGGAAATAATGACGAAATATTTGAGGTATTTTGCCATGCCAGAAAACGTCCACATATTTGATTGAATTTCTCACACTTCCCTAGTAATCGTTTAGCAATATTTGAATTTTTTTACTCTAGCAAGGTCATATTCAATAAATCATTTCCTTTGCATGTTTGGTTTGAGAACTGAAAGTACCAAGGAAATGATCCACACACAAACAAAATGGTTTCCAGGAGGAGCTCATGACTCTCAATCCCAAAACTGATCTCCTTGGAGTTGCCGTTTTCTCAAAGTGTCCATATTAAGAACAGCTTAAAGGGGCTAGCGCTGTATCACGGCAGCACAGGGTCATTTTTTGTGCAGTTTTACCAATAATTTGCCCCTCCTCACCATGCAGTATGTTTAACTACCGGTAACAAGTATTTTGAAAAAAATGACACAACTAAATAACTGCATAACTGGGTACCAGTTTTTTGCTGTTGGTCATGAGCTCTTGAACTGCAACCACAGGCAACCCATACTCAAATCACTTAATACAGACCATTTTACAGTTGTGTGGTTAGTTACCTGGCCTATGAATGAAAGTGAGGCTAGATTTGACCTTTTTTTTATAGAAACCTCACTGCTATTCTTATTTATATAATAACCCAAGTTATTCTTGCATATTTTTGATTGGTTCTTTCCTATGATCTATTAGAGGACAGACGCACGATTGACGCCACCATCAGCTTTTATGTGAATAAAGTTTAATTCTTTATTATATAAAACAAATAGATTCCATGTTGTCGTGGGTCTGTTCAGTAATAGATCACAGAAGACGTCAAAATGTGGTAAGAACATCAGTGACACACTCGGCTATCGCCTCGTGTGCCACTTTTTTGTTCTTACCACATTTTGACGTCATCTGTGATCTATGACTGAACAGACGCACGGCAACATGGAATCTATTTGTTAAGTAAATTTCAAGTAATTAGCATTCAGAACAACATTACAAACATTAGAAAAGGAAGGAGGTATGTATCATGATAAGGTCAACTCCAGCCTCACTTGCATTTTTCTCACTTGCTTTTAAGGCCAGGGGCCCGTTTCTCGAAGTCCCAAAAACTTTTTGGGCCCAAAAAGCCACCTGTGAAATTGCCAACCGCTTGTTTTGGAAACCCGATCTTTCGACATGTTTTCAAGGTAACAAAAACAAAAATAACTGTGAGGTTTGACGAATTAAATTCTCTCCGTTCTTGAGATACATAACACCCGAAAATGGCCTGTAAAGTTTCGGGACTTTCGAGAAACGCCCCCCAGGTAACTAAACACATAACTGTACTGTAAAGGTCTATTGAGCACCCTGGACTCTGCTATGTTACACTATACACTTAATGTATGGTCCCGAGGGAAACAGTTTTGTTTTCTCA
Source organism: Montipora foliosa (assembly GCF_036669935.1). Classification (NCBI taxonomy): domain Eukaryota; kingdom Metazoa; phylum Cnidaria; class Anthozoa; order Scleractinia; family Acroporidae; genus Montipora; species Montipora foliosa. The sequence continues at coordinate 21,250,873 of NC_090875.1, forward strand.
AGAGTCCTGATGTTTCCCAAGATGAAGTTGAGGGAAACATCAGGACTCAAGAGAAAACAAAACTAACTAGTTTCCCGAGGGACCAGACATTAAGTGCATTATTATATATTTAGACTTTTCCTTCAACAATCGCAGCAAAACATCTGGAGCGGACAACAACTGCGGAGTTGTATCCCACTCGGAATACATTTGAATTTTTTGATCCGGGGCACATGACCAAGAATCAACCAATCACAGTGCTCGTTTTGTTGAGTGCAAGTCTAGGTATATAACAATAGGATAACTTATCACCTAAATTGCCCTATTTGCACAGTAAAATTATGAGCTTACCATTCCAAAATATGTTTCAAGATCTCCCATATCACTATGAGCATGCCGGTTATCATGTCTGGAGAAAAGATGCCGATTGGATCGTTCCTGTATGTCAATTGGCGAAAATGAAATGAAAAAATATGGAGAGCAGTGTAAGTCAATTTAATCCGATGTCATTGAAGAAGCCTGAAAAAGAATACAGCTCAGGGCTTCAAAAGGATGTCAACCCTTGACCACTTAGTGCATCATTTTTCCAGACCCCAAAAACCCAATAATAAGACTTGCTGAAAACGGTGAGGCTTTCTAGTGCATTTTACCTTCCTTCCGAGCAGAGTCTCCTTCGATCGATCTTCCAACATAAGTTGGGAAGGGGAAGAAGACTCTGCCAGCCACCTTGATATTTTGTATTGAGAATGCGTTAAAAATTCAAATGCATTTGGGTGTCAGTCTCGCGTGTAACCACAAAATGAAAACAAGCAGTCCGGACGACCTCTCATAGATCTTTTTGCAGATACACTAGCCATTTTGATTTATATTGTTTCAAATAGCTATTATGCCCAGGGGGGCACGTGTATATTAATTTGCCCCTGAGCATCCCATAATGTATTTCGAAACAATAGAAATCAAAATGGCCGCCATATCTGCAAAAAGGTTTATGTGAAAGATAAAAATAATATCTTCACTGTTCTCAGTATCTTTATAATAAATAAAGCAGATCTTCAGCACAAACGACACCAACCCTTTCAAATTTATTTTCAGAAGTTGTTTGAACCTTTCCTACGATTTGAAGTAAAAAACACCAATCTTACGGTATTCACAAAACATTCACTCATGATAATTAGCAAGTTTTCAGTTTTACGAATACCACAACGCCCCCCAAACATCAACATAAAAAATAGCCTCTCTGTTTCTGACAAGAATACACTGGTAGTAACATTGTTTCCTTTCATTAATAAATAACAAGTTGTAATGACCCGTTCTCTAACAGGTTCGTTGTATATAATTAGCACTAAACTTGGTCCTACATTTTAATGTACTTTTTATCAATATAAAAGTTTCAGAAATTATATGATGGCTACAATACTCTTTGGACGGGAAAAAAGAACCTTTCAATGTCACCTACGTCTTGCCGACAGAATCAGCACGACTCTTAGATCGACTGAAGACACTCCATTGTCTGATCTAGATCGATCAACAGCTGCAAATATTAAATACAGTCTATGACCTACCGCTACATGATTGAGGAACTTTTCAGGAGGCACCGGTTTTGCTCTGTGTCGATACGGTATAGTAAACTCTGAACGAGATTTGCTTCTAAAATGCCCATGAAAACCTGTAGGGAACTATAAAACAGTTTGAAGCGTTTAACTATCACACGATCTCTTGCTGTCATGGGTCAGAACGTAACTTGAAATTGAACAAATGTGAGCCCCTATTTAGCACTTGAAAACTCACCCAGGTGCCTCGAATGTCATGTGTGCCTGTCATATTCCATTCATCTGGTAAAACGATGACTAAAAACTGCTTTTATCTCAAGTCAAAATTTGTCCCACCTCATATAAACGTGTTGTTGTAAGCTTGTTGTCCGTTACCAGGGAACCCATCATAGTGTGACTTCATGATTAATATTGACGTTTTCCGTTGCGCTTGAGTGCATTTCTATAGCACGTAAATTGCCGGTAATTGCGTGTCGCGGAATACATTAGCCTGACCATTAGCCTGCGAGTAAGCTTTCCAAGGCGATGAATACAGTGTATAGGGAAGATATCTGTTTACAAACGTTGCTTTTGTTATTCAAATGTGCCAACCAGAGGAACAAAAGACCCTTAGCTGACGTCAACCATATCTTCCCTATTTTAAGCTGCGATCAGGCTCCATTTTCGTTACGCGAGGGGACGAGCGTGGGAGCGCAGGTTATGAATATATCTATATCTATTCCTTTGGCATTCGATTTCAATTAATTAACGTACTTGTAGACAATTTTTATGCAAGGGCCAGCTGAATAAAGTGGAAGCGCCGGATCTTAGGAGATATAACCCGCAAATAATTTGTAGACTAAAAACAAAACAAGGATGCAAGGCTGGTTGTACGGCTGTGACGTAATCTGTATCCTCACAGCCGCACAACTGGCCAAGTTTTTAGTCTACAGGGTCAAGCTAACACTGGTTAAACGGGCCATAAAATTAACATGTACTTTGAACACTGCCATTTTTCACTTATCATAGCATAAAGCCGAAGAGAAAGACGAAGAAGAAAATAAGAGGGTTTTTTTTTTTTTTTTTTTTTCACATTTTTTGCCTCTCCTTCCATGATCTTGTTTGGATAATTTATGCCCTTTTGTGCCTCGCTCTCATGGCAGTCAAAAAGGCGGGAAATTAGACGCGGGCGTCAACTGTTATGATTTTTTTTCTGGTTTCCAAAAAGCCAACTTTAATATTAAGACAATGGTTGGCTTCTTTTTTTCGTTTTCTCTGAAGTTGTATCGTTAATTGACGGCGTACATGGCATTCCCTGTCTTATCCTAGCTTTTTTGGTGTCATTTCACAAGTTAACAAGAGGTGCAAAAGTGATAAATACTAACATTTTTTGTCGAAGGAATCAATTGCATTGAACCTGTCGTCAAATGCAAAACGTTCTTCCTTCCTGCGAATTGTACAATTCAAATCCTTGGTAAGTACATTATAGCAGTTTACTCGAAATTAAAGGTAATTTGAATACAACTGGGTAGACATTTTTTACGATGCCTTTTTCCTTATCGCAAAATTCTGACGAATGAAATTTATAAGGCCTAAGGGCAATACTTTTTTTCGACTTGGCTTACTACGGCCTCTCTAAAATTTTTAATTCAATCTTCATAAATCGTCTCCAATGGCAAAGACGGCAAGAAGATATTTTTAGACATCGGAATAAGAGCAAAGTAAATTGAAATCATGCAAGTACAACAGAATGAACAGAAAGAAAACCGTACTCTTAGCTTTACACAGACCACAAACTCCATGCAGTGCACTTCTATTCATGAGGCAATTTCTGAGACACTAGCATGATCTTACAGAAACGTTTAACTTTCAGTTTTTCCTTTTATGTATTTTCCCAGCCGCGATATGTGGGACAGTGAACAGTTGAGTCAAATGGCCGTTTCATTCTCTCAAAGCTCACAGAACAGCTCATGTGATCTCTTCCCGCAGTCCTGTGTGAGCCAGCTCAAGGGTTTCAACTCCTTGGATGTTTGGTCACAACCGAGCAATTCACAACAATTGCATGAGGTACTGCTCTAACACAGATTTTTGGGGCGTTAAATATAGGAAAATAAAGTCGTTTGAAGTCTTCAAGAGAAGCACAAAATCAGGAAAATGGAAAATATGATCAGTGCCATGACAAATGTTGAAAAAACCGATTTTGTGGTTAAGGCGGCAAAATACGAGATACAAAAACCCTCAACTTGTCGCGCAACATTGTTTCGTTGCAAGTTTTGGTCGATGTTTCGCGTTTTTCACCTTGCGTGATCAACTTGACATGCAACAAAAACATTTGTTTGAAGAAATGCAGGGCGCTGATTGGTTGATTTGCCAGTACACGAGCACATTAGTTTTGTGAGCTTGATGAAAAACGAGCAACAAAGCCAAAATTTGTTGCTCAAAGTAGATCTGCGCTCTACTTTTCGCAACAAATTTCTTCAACCCGCAACAAATGTTCTTGTTGCGCGACAAGTTGATCATGCAAGGTGAAAAACGGGAAACATCGACCCAAACTTGCAACGAAGCAATGTTGCCCGCCAAGTTGAGGGTTTTTGTATCTCATATTTGACGGCCTTTAGCTATGCCTAGATTAAACTAAGCTCTGATTTCCAGGGTCACGTTCCCCTCCCTCCTTTCCGGAGCTAGATACTAACGACTTAAATTGAGGCCTCACTTAAAAACAAGTATGTATATATCATTCGCATATTCTAGGATGAGCGATTTCGTCGTATCTTGAATTGCTATTTTGCTCTTTAGGACGAGCCTGTAAAGTTCCACATGAAGTACATGAGCAAACCTCCGCTGTTCTCCTCAGAGTCTCAGAAAAATAAGCCTCCTACAGCCGGCAGTTACAAAGAACTCATCGAGATTCAGAAGAAAAAGACCGCGGAGAGAGATGACAGGTAAGAGAAAAATTGTTTTAAAATGGCCTTGATAGGGTTGTTTCTTCAACTTTTGAGTGTTTTTAAGGTCATCAGTTCCTTCTTTCTTGCAGGAATGTGCTTGATACCTTCATATCCCTGCTAAAAGATTACACCAAAGAGGTGCGTTCAAGTTGGTTACAAAACGTTTTCCGTTCAGTATCGAACCTAACAGTAACTTAAATAACATGCATATTTTTCCTATAACAAAAAATTAAACGTTTTAACGGTAGGTGAAAAGTGCTATGGATTCCTTCAAGGACAGCATTGATACCACACTTGCCACCAAAACAGAGGAAGTTGCTACGGCCGCAAGCCAATCAGCTGATCTTTTAAGGAAACGTGAGGGTCTCATGATGTTCTCTTGTCGTTCTTGTATTCTTGGCCGTGAGAAAAAAAAAACATTCATAATTTTCTCGTTTACTTAAAGTGAAGGAAGACTTGTTGGAAAGCTTTGGATGCCTAAGGAAGGATCTCAAGGAAAACGAAGAGTTAAAGGAATTGATATCTAAGGTATGTGCAGGCCTAATAGCGAAGTTTCAGAAAAACCAAATTTAAACCACGCAAGCAAATTACATTGGCCATGTAATGAGATCGGTTGAAAACAATCAAATATTCAAATCATAGCGCAAAGCTGAGAAAATCACAATTTAAAGTAACTACAGAATATCCGGCAACCAGTGTGTTGTTGCAAGAGTGAATTAGATATGACTATTTTTCTATCAATTTTCGGTCTTGCCCCTGGCCAGCGTAGTCCCAAATGGACTTACTTTTAGATACACTTAACGCGCGAAAACAAACAAAGGACCGCCACTTTAACCAATCAGAAGGAGAAGCCATGTCAGGTGTGACTACTTCTGCCATGTTTGTTCAGGAACATGACAACTAAGGGGGTAATCACATAAGACCGGGACGAACTTAGACCGGCATGAGTTCGTATCGCCCTCCATACATTTCTTTTTATACGTTTACATGAGACCGACTTGACAATGAACTCGGACAGGTCTGACTTTCGTCTCCTTCGCAGCCGCTCGGGCCGGAGTCACGCAAGGCTCCCCTTCCCCACGCGTCGGGAAGGGGAGCGTTGCGTGACTCCGGCCCAAGCGGCTGCGAAGGAGACTAGTCTGACTTTGTCTCGGTTGCTGGACAGAGACAAGAAATTCTCATACCGGTCTGAGTTCGTACCGGTCTCATGTAAATCACAACAAATCTCAGACCGGGTGCAGAAATTTAAAGCCTGTATGCTTCAAAAAAAACATATCATTTTATCCCGAAACCAGGCACCAAGCATCTTGTCCGGGTTTCGTGTAAACAGCAAAAATATTTCATACCGGTCTCATGTAAATATCCCATAATTTTCGCGGGAACGGGTTTTCTAAAAATAAACTCATTTGTGACCGTGCTGGGGAGCCCACCCATGCCATAAGAACACTCTTATCTAATTACTCTGAGTTTTTGAGGGGCATCTTTTGACGAACAAAGAATACAGTAATAAATACGATTCACAATGCAAATAATAGCTCAATTGATCCTGCATTTATCTCTGAATGGCTGAAAATAAGCCACTATTCAAAGGCACTCTACAACATAACGATGCCTGGCCTGTCATACTTGAAACTAACTATTTTGAGCCCCCATACTTATTATCGTGAGGTCCGCGTGCTCATGTTCAAACATGAATATTGGAATCTGCTGTAACATTCTTGCACTCTGAGGTATCCGAGTTGAAATGAAAGACTCGAAGAGCTCATATAAACAAAGTAAGCCACTTTTGGCGTTGTGGGCGTATTTCACGATGTAACTGAATAAGCACTTAAATAATCAAGATAACAATGTTGTCAACAAAAACTTGAATTTCGGAGGAGATATAACGCTATTCACCAGACGTGCGGTTTTCAAATAAGCAAATAAATAAGACTCTTGATTTCTGCGATGTTTATCTGTGGTATAGGATTTAATAGGGCCTAAACCGATTGTGGTGTTTCACTTAGTTTAAGGACGGTGCCTACCAATTCAAAGGTATTTTTGCGCGGTTTACTGAGTATGCGGGAAAAGCAGATCTTAACGAGTGTTATTGAAATCCAAAAAGAAATTCTGGGTAACCACGCATTTTTCAAAGGTAATTAATGAACAATATTTGTAAAAAGCTTTAAAATACAGAGCAATGTATGGCATTCTTTTCCAAATTGAAGCCTAATTATCTCTGAAGAATGCGTGGTTACCCCCGATTTTCTTTTTGGATACCATGATCACTTGCTAAGTTCTGCTTTCTCCGCATAGCTTTGACCAGCGCAAAAATATCCCTGTATTAATAAGCATCATCCATAGGAAATTCGAGTATCTCGAGATGCGCAGAACGCATGCGCAATAACAATAGTAGGCACCGTCCTTAAGCATCCACAGACTGAGGATCTTGCACCAGCGATGATCAGTGATCAGCCATCACCATTTAGAACGATGACGCATGTTTAACTTTTATCCTGCGAAATCACACGGAATATCGCCTGATACTTAGCCGACGAGGCCATAGGCCGAGTTGCCTAAAATCAGGCGATATTCCGCAAGATTGAGCCGCATAACTTTTTTTATTATTCAACAAATTGATGACAAAGCACAATCTTCTACGTTTATTGGGAAAAAAGCCGAAAAAACTACCATTTTTCTCCGCGACACACAAAATTACGTATATCGCAGGATATCTGTTGAGTACGCACGACGAATATTGAGCGCGCTATGACCATATTTGGACATTGTCACTGATGCGTTGAATAATAAATCAGTATATACAAACTATTCCATTTCAGTTGCAACTAGCAAATTCAGCATCACACTGAAACCCAAGAAGTTCATACTCTTTCTCTTCCTTTGCAGCAAAATGAAACAATCTTTGAACAAGATTCAAAACTTAAGGTTTTACAAGCTGAGTTGAAGGACTGTCGCGCAAGAGAGCGGAAAATTACAGAGGAGCACGAAAAGTATGTTGAGAGGGAGGATAGGCTAATGAAGCAACTTCAGGAGATCAGCAACAAGCAAACCCCTTCTTTTTCTAATCTGCCTTATAATGCCCAAGTCGCCGCATGCAATACGTTTTCTTCTGGTGTCCCGCGAAATCCTAGCGATGTTCAGCATCTTCAGAAGCCCTCTATAGTGGGTTACCAACCCCAGCATGTAAGATTACATCACATGCACCCTCAAACCCAATATGCGACAAAAACGTTTTGCCATAGTGCTACTTCAGCAGAAGCTAATATGCAAGGAGCCGCTTATGAGGAAGCCATACCAGTCATGAACTACCTCCCGCCGACCCAGCTAATACAGAACGAAGCGGTTGTTCCTTATCTGAATATCCCTCAATGTCAGATCCCTACGCAAGACTCATTTATTCCCAAGCAATCGACTGTCGATCATCCGACTGCTGCGATTGCTCCAATGCGCTCGTCGACAGATGGCGACCAGTGGCTTTCCTGTCGTGAGGATAGCAAGGCAAACGAATCTGGTAGGTTGAGTCAAAAAATGCTTTTTTAGGGAAGCCGCGTTGGAGGAAAGTGACATTGGCCCAATTGAAGGTTGTAAGATCAAGAAGAAAAAGTGTCACGCAAAAAGAATCGCTGACACATTCTGAAAACTAAACGTAAAAAGTAAACTTAACGCTCTCTCCGGCTTCCGACTGGTTGATTGCAACACAACTGAAGTTAACGTAAAGTTTTCACCATCGAAAACTCTACATTTTTTTCAAGAACATTTGAACGAATATTCAAAACTGGTGACTGAACCTTTCAGAAAAGTCCATTCGGAAAGTCTCCGTTTATGCTATCCTAAAGTAGGAAGAAACCTTTTGGGTTCTTCCATGTAATTCCCAACCCCACTGCTTTTCTGACCTTAACTAACGCGTCGTGATAGCTCACGACCGAGGAGAGAATCACGTGTTCACCTTTTAGTTGATTCGCTTGAGGCTCCATGAATGTCAAGAAAAACCTCCCTTTCTTCCACTAAAAACTATTTGTAATGTTCACTTTGTTAGGTAACCACTCTTCTTTAAGGGCACAAAATGGGGCTGCATTTGTTGCCAGCTATGAAACACCATCGAACGTAGCGACAACAATTTTCACCTCTCCAGGAAATCCTGCACCTGCACCTTCTCTAAAAGCTACTCGGCCCAAGCAGTCGCCCATTGCTGCTGTTCATCCTCAGATCCGCGTCAAAGCAGAATGTGAAAGAGAGGGCAGAAAAGGTATTGCTCTGTTGTTGTTGTTGTTGTTTTTTTTTTTTTTCACAAAAGCTCGCTATTCATTTCTTACCCAGCCAATATCTCTATGGAGTCGCACGTTTTTGAAATTTGATCAGCCATCCATCAGCTTCATTATCGTCATTGTCATAGAAACAATAATCATCATCGCGACCTTACCGTCGTCATGGTTAATTATCAGTCTTTATGATCATCATCATGCACATGCGCACTGAAAATCCGATTGACTTTGCTCCGAACATCGGAAATTTGAAGTAAACTCCATAACCCAGAAGTGTCGACTTTGGCCCATCACTTTACGGTATTATCTAAATTTAGAATGCAGATCCCGCCAAAAAATAGCTAACTGTGACCGAAACTCTCTTGATTGGTCCGTAACCAACTACCCGCACGAGGGTTGCACGTGCTAAATGCAAAATCGAGCGCAGAACGCAATGCCGCTACGTTTTGTTACCGAAAAAATCTGGAAGTAGCTGTTCTAAAAATAGTGAATACCGTAAAGTGATGGGCCTCCAGTCATTCCATTGCATTCCATTTTGAGTTATGTGAACTTCTGGTACAATAAATAATGATATTTTTCTTTGTTGGCTAAGTGAAAAGATGCAGAGCGTTGAAAACGTTTTATTTTATTATATTTTTTGTCCATGAGCGCAGTTACTACACCAAACTGTGCTGAGAAGGTTCAAAGAGAAGATCCTTTAGAGATTTTCGTCTTTGACTTGACCTCATCCCCAGAGGACGACTATGGCGATGTCTTGGGGCCGAAGCCAACTTCATTAAAGTCATCGCTCAGTCACTATGTGGACAACCCGCACATAACAAGATCGAAGGCAAAAATACACATGAACAGTGGAAACAAGTCGTCAACATCTTCTGCAAAATATATCGAAACTGTTAACCTAGAACAAAGAAAAAGCAAGACTGGGCCAAACGTAAATGATAAATTACCCTTGAATGAAAAAGAAAATTCAAGTGTACAAGTAAAAGAACTTCCAACTTCAGAACGCCAAGAAAGCAAACGTTATGGGAAAAGAAGCGACACTAAAACACCCGAAAGACTGGTTAAGGCTACCCAAGAAAGCGTAGTGCCAAGATCTAAAGTTGCAAAACATGTTTTCCAGGTAATAACTTTGATTAATTTTTTTGTGTATGCACTGAAAAAAAAGAAGCAGTTGTTGAAAGAAATTGTCGAGTTGGAATAATCAATATGAAGACCGAAGTCTCCGTTATCTAAAAGCTGCATAAATATGAAACACCGGTCGAGACTATCTGGAAACTTTGTTCACGTATATTTTTAAACAAGGAATTACACGTGATAACTTTTCTCGTGCGATTTGAAATAGTTAATAAGCAATTTTAAAGTTGATAAATAAATAAGACAACTGAATAAGAATACAGATTTTGTTGAAAACACTTCAAGTTACCAGTGCTCATATATTCCAAATTACACTCGAAATCATGTACTTATCCGTACAAACCATGTGGGAGCGAAAGGCGATCTTCACTTCAAACTTGAAGTTCACATTACTAACGCCGTATACGTTGGGTAGACTTTGTTCCTGCCAGGGCCATTTGCTACATTGAATTTAACTTATAGCTCTCAAACAATCAGTATAAAGACTTCTTAAAGTATAAACTAACTCTTAAAGTGCCCCTGTGTGTAAGTTTTGCATTTCACTGTCCGCCATTACTCACGTTCAAAACTGACCGATTGGACCTCAGAGGGTTGGATCCAGGGAAAAGTGACTCCCAAGGCTCACGAGCTTAGACTTTTAGCGTCTGAATGCAGCTTGTTATGTACGCAATACGCGAGTTTAAACGTCTGAAAGCCCAAAACTTCCGTGTTGCATATTACTGAGGGAGTTTAAGAAACCACGACGGCTACGGCGACGAAAACGTTACTTCAAACTATCAGTTTGAGCTATCCTTATTGTTTCACGATGCCTTACACCTTACTTACGTTGTACAATATGGGCGAAGTATGCTATAACTAGATTGGTACGTACGGATTTGAAGCAAAGAGAGAAAAGGAAATATTCACTATTGAGCCTTTGATGTCATTTTCTCCTCGATTCAACTGTCTCAAGGACGGTGGACCATTAAATAGGAGAATTCCAGTTAAAATGAACAGTGTTTAGTTAACAAAGTTTTGAAATCCAAAAAAAAATTAAGAATTGATTTTTGGTCACGGGGGCACTTTAACAGTAAATCTCTATCGCTGATTGGTTCATTTTGTCTGCCCGTCATTCGTTCTTCTCCTTTGTAGGTAACTTAAAGAGGAATCGCCATTAAGCTCATTTACTTTATATTGCTATTTCCCTTTAGAAGTCTAAGATTCCCTTCAAACGCAACATGCTTGCCGCGAAAAGAAAACTCTCGTTTGATGCTTCAGAGCTTCTTGATGGTAAGTAGTGAAGACAGTTCGCGGGTACGTCTCGCCCCGCAAAGGATTGTGTGTAGGAATTTTGTTGCACATCATTTCCTTACATTGAATCAATGGAGGTGGAAGTTAGTTTTTACCTACGCTTCAAAAGAAACGGTGGGTTAGCTCTTGGGGAGAGTCTCTGTCTAATTGTAGCATTTATAACCATTAACTAAATGAAATGCAAGAATGGGACTGTCCTCAGTTTTATTTCAATTCCTTGCAGGGCTTCATGGAGATACAAATTTACAGCAGATCACAGAGAGTATTCGTAAACACGCAGAAAGACAAAAGAGTGGGAAAGTAGTTTCATGAAAATATATAACTAACGATCTGGACAGTCACTTGTCTTATTTCGAGTTATTGTTAATGGTGACTACATCTGGATTTATTTCTTTATGACATGAAATTATTAAACCCATAACAATGTGCATGTATCGTGTCCTCTTATTCGATTACTCTGTAAATTGAACCATTATCGGTTCCTCAGTTGTCAACGGTTACAGTAATATTTTACTTTAGTATAAATACACAGGTGATTATACAAAATCGCGCGCTCTCATTGGCTCGCTATCTCGGATTATCAGCCAATAATCACCTCGACGGACAAAATGGTTGCCAGTAGTCGTTTTGCCACTGTAAGTTGAAGATGATTTCCCGTTGAAAGGTTTTTTTTTTCTCTTTTTTGAAATAATCACCTGTGTATTTATACTAAAACAATTATTCGCCTCAGGCGAAGTGATTATCGGTGAATATTCACCGATAATCACTTCGCCTTCGGCGAATAATCGTTAAACAAACGAGGAACTAATAATGGGCAAATCACTCTTGCGCGTCGAGTCTGAAAAAAAAAAAAACACAAACACACACACGAAGAAAGCGACCCACAATGGCAATAAGGTTAGGCTTTTTATTGAGAATCTTTTCGTAAAATTATCTCCTCTGTCAGGTCTTTTTTCGGGATTCCCACAAAAATCCTTATATTTTTGTTGCCTTCTTGGGATACCTGTGTTAAGACTGGAAACTAACTGTACCGGAAGCGCAAATCAGCACGCGCCAGTGTTTGACATATGACGTCAGAAAGAACACATCCGTTCGTGAAAGTAATCCGTTCGCGTGGAAACATTATGAAACAACAACCGGCGCGGAAAGGAAACATTGTTCATGTAGCACTTTTAACCACAAACGGAAAGAAATACTAAGACCGAGGCTGCTTTAATGGTCTCTCTGACAAACCTAGTTCTTAGGTTAAAAGCAAGCGATGTACCACCTGTCAAGGCAGAGAGCGATTTAGTCTGCGAAGCGTTAATGGACGAGCTTGAAACCCAGATAAAAGATGTTCAGAGAATTAATCGCCAAGTTGAACGAGAAAAGAAGAAAATGACAAACCAAGCGGACTATTCTTGGCTTATTGCGACGCCTCCGAAGCCCTTTCAAATGCCTCATGTGGAGCGATTGACCCTTGAGCAATTAGCTTCGAAGGTTCGACCAGAGGACAGTGGAAATGTTATCTCAGCGTTCAGGGACGTAGTTGAAGGCATTCCACGAGACGTTGCGGAGTTACCTGGAGTAATGCGATTTATAATCGAGAAAAATCTGTTAGAGCGACCGAATAAAGAGGAACAACATGAATCCACGCTCAGCTGGTTAACAAGGAGTTTTTCTCAACTAAGAACATTAACAAATCAATCTTCGGGGAGGGTTTATCCTGTTACGGAGATTGAGCTGGAAGATGTAGCTCCAACAAGGCGAGTGAAAAGTATGTCTGACTTGCCTCGTACGAGGGATCTAAGCTTGCCAGTGTAATTTCTGTATTATTGCTGCTTAGTGATCGTGCCTATGCAGACAAGACTGTTAATTTATTTAATTATTCATGCCATAAATGTAACAGTTTCCTTTGTTTACTGAGGAAGTCTTTGCAAGTTCAAATAGCATTGATATCATGCCACATAAATGTGACACGGTCTGCAAACTTCTGGGTCTCGTCCTGGGCCAATTGGTCAATGTATATTAATTCTATTTGTTGTTATGGATGCGTTTCTCAGATACAGTGCCATGATTGGTCAGGTGTTTTCCCTCTTACTTTTCTGCACTCAACACAATTCTACAGAATCTCACCTTCGAGAACCAACAGGACACTGAAAAACGCAAACTGCAGACTGTGCAGACCGTCTGTAAAATGAAAATTCGGTTAGCCTGAATTAGGCCTAAATAACATTCGGTTAGCCTAATTAGGCCTAAATAACATTCAGGTTAGCCTGTTTACGGCTAGCTCTCAATAATAGTGAGGGTAACGCCATAATTTACCCCTGGTCTGCACGGTCTGCACAGTCTGCAGTCTGTGGTTTGGCATGACCGAGAACCAACCACAAGACTGTCTTTTGGCTTCCATTAATCAACCTTCGAAAGTTATCCTGAAATAAATTATACCAAGAGTTGACCCAAAACCACCCCAAAGAAATTGGGCATTTGAGGTGTGAGTGGGTTAAATTTATAATTTGTAAGACTTTATGTTTGTCGAAAATTCTTAATCCATTGACTCCTATGGCATTAGACAGAGTAAAATGTACACGTATTCAGTTTCACTTCCAGGAGTCACTGTGTTTTGAGTGGCCCATTGAATCCTGAACTCCCCTCCCCCCCAATTGATGAGTCCTCCCCCCCCCCCCCCATGTAAAATCGTCTGGCAGTGACTCCCAGTAGTCAATACACCTTATTCCAAAATGGCCGTCATTTTAGTATTCTTTTGTTTCCTTGCAAATTGGCCCTCTTGACCTCGCTTTCAAACGTAAAATTCAAAAGAATATTTAAACTCGAACGAGGCCAAAAAGGCCAATTCGCAATCAAACAAC
>NC_090875.1:21269860-21272360 GCF_036669935.1 Montipora foliosa
GGCTGACGCTGGCTTGAAAGACTATGTGCTTATCGAACTGGATGAGTTGCCCGATGGTGATGCTTATCAAGACGCCCTTCTGGAAATTACAAAGGGGAGATCGGTACGTATGTTACTTGTTAGTGTTTCTCATGGTCAAGTTTGTGCTCTCGTGTAACTTACTTCGGCCTTGACTTGAGAGACTCGTAAATGGAAATTACCTCGTTGACAGCTGCGCTTGCTGTTAACAAGCTTTTAAGCTTAAATTTTAATTAATCATAATTAAGAATCATTTTACATCGTGATAAAGAATTAGTAGGCAAAGACTGGAGGTCTCTTGTTCAGACCATTTCTGTTGAAGTAGACGAAGTAGAATACAGAAAGTGCGACGTCACTGTTAGTTATGCAATCAATTATTAGTGAAGGCGTCACTATTGGCTTATTAATGCAATGAAATAATGGTTCTGATTGCTCAAATTTTGAAGCAACAGTTACTTGAGTGCCATTTATAGTTTTCATTCAGGGGCACCCAACGAGAATATAGTTCAAAACCACTTAGACATAGCATCGTTTATCGTATTTTAGTATTTAAACGGTAGATATAGGCATGTTTTTATCCCCTAAAAATTTTTTATCTGTTCGGATTTCCTAGCTGAAAGTCTAGTGATCAGAAAATTATAGGGATCAAAAGCTACCTTTTCGAAAATTTCAGCCAGAAAAAAGGCTCCCGAAAATTCTAGGTGACCTTTTTAGGGTAAAAATCCGTAAAAAATGGCTGCTTATACCATTTTTCAGATGTTCGAAAATCCTAGGAGAAGCAGGCAAGCAAGAAATTTTACAACAAATGTACCGAAAATTCTAGATCTCAAATTGTCTTCCGAACAGATATTTTCCGAAAATTGACGTTGGGTGCCCCTGTTCATTTGCTAAACGTTGAATGATTTCACCGAGTTTACAGTAATTTAGTTAACAAACTACATTGTACAGAAAAATCTGTAAGTTTGGTTTATTAAGCAAATTCATCAGTCCTGGGGCCCGTTTCTCAAAAGTCCCGAAAACTTTGCGGGCCCGAAAAGCCATTTGTGAAAGTGCCAGCCGCTTGATTTGGAAAGCCGATCTTTTAACATGTTTTCAAGGTAACAAAAAGAAAAGTGACTGTGAAGTTTGACGACTTAAATCCTCTCCGTTCTTGAGATGCAAAGGGAATTGTGACACCCGAAAATGGCCCGTAAAGTTTCGGGACTTTCAAGAAACAGGCCCCTGGCCCCAGTTATTCGAAGGGTGGATAGCGCTATCCACCTGGGCCTGGTTGTTCGAAAGCTGATTTACGCTAATCCCAGATTAAAAATTAACCAAGTAGTTTATTTCTTTACTACTAAAATTAATGCTGTTCAATGCTGATATTCAGCAAAAAATTACATTAGAAGAAGTCAATCTTGGAAAAGAAAAATAAGCAAAAGAAACTTTCACCAAAAAGTTGAAAACATGAAACAAATGTTTACGCTAATCCTGGATGAAGCTAATCGGCTTTCAACGAATAACCCGAACCCGGCCCTGATAAGTCACTGTCCAGTGGATAACTCAATAATTATTGGTTTTGCTAGTGTTTATCTGCTGGATAGTGATTTATCTGATGGATAGCGTTATCCACCCATTTAACAACCAAGGCATAGTCGTCTAGCACCAACACCCCCTAGGATCAAGCAAAACACAGTAACACACTAAAATCTTGTTGAGATGTATTGTTTGCAATGGAGACTCTTTAATACTCAGAAAAAGTTGAAGTGTTTCAACCTTGATGACGTTCCAGTTTTTAATAAGGAAGTCTTTCAGCCAGAAAGGGACTTCAAAGGGAGCCTTCCCTCAACTCCCTAACGCTTTGTTCTTCTTTCGAAACTTCACAAGCTAATTAAAGTTAGGAAAGAAAGCAGTCATATTTCTCAAATTGTTGAGTGATTGACGGGCATTAAGAGTCTTCTTGAGATTACACCAGATTCTGCTTTGCATGCTACTTCTCAAAGAGTACCGTAGATGTTATCAAACATAAGTCATTAAGAGGAGGTTGTGATGTCAGCAATAGACTGCTTCCTCTCACTTGGTGGTGAGCGAAAATGACTGTTATTTTTGTTAAGTTGTAAGGTGCAGGATTAATGTTAATTAAAACAGCAAAATGTTCCAAATGAAATGCCTTTACTTTGTGCAGAATGATTTTTGAGTAATTTAGCAGTGATTTAGTATTTGTGATGGGTTACACCTTAAAAATGTCACTTTCTTGTGAAAAAATGGGGAAGTGAATCTCATAGGCCCATTTCATTTTTGTAGGTTCCAAGGGTCTTCATTGGCGGCAAATTTGTCGGAGGTGGTGATGATGTCAAGCAGCTGCAAGATACTGGAAAATTGAAGCCAATGCTGAAAGAAGCTGGAGCTTTGTGAAATTTTATCAACTGATGATACATTGTTGACTTCATTTTCTGTGCTCACCAAATGTCATTTACAAGGGCTAAAATAAAATATTTCATTG
>NC_090875.1:21277360-21289860 GCF_036669935.1 Montipora foliosa
TCCAGTTCCCTGTCTTCTTTTGCCGTGCCTTTCTCTCTTCATCAATTCTTGCCCTCTCCTCTCTCCACTTCTTATATTCATGTCGTTCTTTCCCTGACATGACCATCTCATCACTTCCGTGATGTCTGTGAGATCGAGAGACATCTTTCTCTCTTTGCACGCGATTGACAACTTTGTTAAAATTTGCTCCACCCCAAGAATGCTCATTTCGTCCTGATGTCCTTGCCATGTCGACTCGATTGTCGTCGACAAGAAATCTAGTTGCTGAATTTGAACCACTGCTTCCTTGTTTCTTTTGCTCTTCTTCTTCCCTTTTCACATTTTCTCTCCTTTTGGCCTCCCACTGCTTCGCTTTCATGGTTTCCTTTCTCAATTTTTGTAGCATCAGACCCCTCCCTCTTCCCAATCCTTGACCACTGCCATCTTTCCCAACAACCACAGGAAAATTTTCTGGATTTTTCTTAACTGCCATTTCACTGTACAAATCAGCATTTTTACGGTCTTCTTCAATCTCCTTCTGCCTTCTCATAAGTTCTTCATTTTTCTTCCTCATCATCCTCATTTTTGCTTCCACCAATTCCTCTTTCTTAGCTTTTTCATCTGCTACATTTTGATTCTCCGAACAACCTTCCTTGTTCTCAGGCTTCGTCGTCATGTTTTTTGTTTTTCTATCTGCTGCTGCTGTTCATTTGCCTTACCAAACTACAAGAAATCATTGATAGATGTTTTAAAGTGCTATTATACTATGACCAAAAAAATCAATTCTTCTTCTCTTTGGATTTCAAAACTAGATTGTAATGCTAACTAACTGTAAAAGTGATCCAAGTTTTAAAGACTTGATTAAAAAAAAAAAAAAACCACCCATTTATTTTAAATGGAATTTTCCTATTTAATGGTCCGCCATTACTAACTTTAAATCTCTAGAGAGCTAGATCCAGGAGAAAATGATGTCAAAGACTCAATAGTTTAAAAATGCAAAGTGTGTGTACGTGGCTGAATCAATACACAGCACAGGAGTTTTGGGCTTTCAGACTTTTAAACTAGTGTTTTGCATATATGATAAGCTGCATTTACATACTGAAAAATTAAGCTAGTGAGTAAATGATGTCACTTTCCCTACATATAGATCCAACCCTCTGACATCCAATCGGTCAGTTTTGAAAGCAAGCAATAGTGGACCATGAAATAGAAAAAAACTTACACCCAAAGTAAACAGCCTTTGCAGTCAGGTGTTAAGCAGTTCACACTTTCAAAATCCAACAAAAAAAGGAAATGATTCTTTGATCACCATAGCACTTTAAAACAAAAGTAATTTCTACAAGTGCAATACATGTGTTAATTTGTGCTCGGCACTACTGTAATTCCAGCAGTGCCCATTATTATGTAAGCAAGGGTTACCAGTTGTTAAAACTTGCTTTGAAAATAACTTTCTTTTCCTAAGTGCACTTGTATCATAAACGGGACACAAAGATTAATTATGTTTCAATATCCCCTGAAATATGCTGACATATTCTCTCCTGGATGGTACAGTGTATGTGGAAACAACATCCAGATTTTGTTAAACATGAATTGTAGTTAAATATCTCATTGCTTGGGTTACCTCCTCCTATACAAGGATGCCTCTACTTAGGCAGTGTCTACATGAACGCAGTTACATATCAACACAGTTTCACAACTTCGCACCGCATCAAAATCAATGCAGTTTCTCCATTTGCATGGCGGATGAACCCATATCGTTTTCAAAACACTCTACTTTTGGTAAAAAGTACCTGGTTTTGGTAACAGTCCTGATGGATGTCATGCAAATAGAGGGCATAACCTGCTTTGAAGATGACGAGGTTACAAGTGAAACTGCATTCGTGTAAATGCTGCCTTTAGTTAGCTCATGGAAACCAAACCGAAGATATGGGAAGGTATGGTCACACTTTAAAAATGCACATAATCTGTGCTACTATGTTGAATAAAAGTTGACTTCATTTACTTGACTTGCTACAGTACTTGCAAAGGGTATGATTTTCAGAAAGTTGACATGATGCAAATTGACCGCAAAGGGTCTAAATCTAAATGAATACACTGCAAAGTTCTTGCATGTGATACTGTATATCTACCCAGGGAGATGGTCTGCAGTGATTTATTCAAAGTAGAGGCCACAAATAAACGTAGGTCACGTGTATAAAGGGACACCTACAGTGTAAAGCAATTACCGGTAACAGAGAAAGTGTTAGGATATGAAGAGGCATTGAATGGGATCACTCTGGGAGGGCTTGAGGACAACAGTTTCAGAAGGGGTGTCTTTTTCTCATTGATATCTAGTAACTAAATGACAGTGCAACGCACCTTACCGTGGCCATCCAACAAACTTTCACATGTGACAACTACGTGTTAGTACACTGTACGTCAACTCAACAACCCATGCAATGGTGTTCATCTAACAACCGTGCGAACTTTGCAATGAGGTGTGACTGTCAATCAAATTCACACACCCTGATTGGCGGATGATTTGTAAAAACACCATTGTTTGGTGGCCACGGTAACCACTAAGGCACGTCGAACTGTAACAGATAGTAGGGTTTTGCTAAAAGCAGGCCTGTGGCCCAGCGGCCCGAAACCCACGGCCCGCCACGGCCCAGCGGCCCGGCGGCCCTAAGGCCCAGCGGCCGGCAGCCAACGGCCCGCGACAGCCAGGGGGCCCGGTGGCCCGGAGGCCCACACAGTTTTGTTGTCCAGCGGTAAATCCACGCGCATGCTCAGATTTGCATCGGGTTTGGGGGCTCAAATGAAAGACGATGAGTTTGAATTCATTTACCATTTTAATAATCATTTCAATCCTTTTCGATCCTTTCTTTTGTTGCATGTTGCTAAGTGAAAAACGTTGTCATTCTCTGTTGTTTTCGTCTGTTTACAAAAACAAACAGAAAGAAGGATTCAAATGATTAAAATGGTAAACGAATTCAAACTCGCCGTCGTCAATTTTGCATGCCCAAACCCAATGCAGATCTGTGCATGCGCGTGGATTTACCGCTCGACAGAAAAACTGTGGAAAATCAGGACTGGGCTACCAGGCCTCCGGTCGTCGCGGGTTGTGGGCCGCGGACCTCTGGGCCGCAGGCCTGCTTTTAGCAAAACCCCAGATAGTATGTGTCAGGAATTTTCTCTTCATAAGAAAGAAAATAATTACATTTATCAAATCAAGGAGCCAATTTAAGGACTTAATATATGATTGGATGCCTGCAAGGAGGGTCCTTGATCAGTGCTGATTGAAGATCCAGAGAAAAGAGAAACCTTGGCAAAGCCATTGAAAGCCTTTTATTCTTTATTATTTTTACCCATGCACAGGTAAAGATATTTACATGAGTAGAGCCAAAGCCAGGGGTTAAATGGCCTAATGGTCAGGAGGGAAAGAAAAATAATTTACAGAAATAATGGCAATAATTGACAGGACTACATACATGCACACACGAAATGCACACACGAAATGCACACCCTCGTGTACATGCAATGATGCATTTTGTTGAACAAAGTTAAAAATATTTTAAGATCACCTTTCGAAAGTACAGTCTTTACAATTTTCACAAGACACTAAAAAACACAAGGTAAAAAGAATCAACAAGAAATGGGAAAAGAAGGTGGATCGAACTAACCTTTTTGCCACGGATGCCTCTGAAAGTCTTACAATGTGATTGACTTCAATAGGACGCCATCTTGAATCATGCGACCGCACTTAAGCAGCGGGTGTTTATGAGCATGCGTGTTTTTCAAACAAAACGCGGGAGAACGCGGGAAGGACCGCGGAAGCTGTGAGGGATCAAAAAAGTGTCTGCCTGAAATTGACCTGAAAAAGACCCTTAAAAATGGATTTGCAAGGGAAGATCGAAATGTGATTTCATGCTATGGCGCGATCAAAACGCAAAACGAACTCCACCGACTGCGAACCCTCAGGTGAGGTTTTAGCTATCTAACATTGTTGTTGTAGACTACATATTGCCCAAAGAAACAGATTATCTTCCTTACTGTATTGTGATTGCTCAGCTTTAAAACCCACAAGACATCAGAAAGCAAATGATTGAACGTGAGGCTAAAATTGCAGAATACTCCGCAACGTTAATAATTGCATTTCATTTAATAAGAATGGCCGATCTATTGTATACGTATTCATTATTCCGACTCGTTCTTCAAGGAATGCCGCCTAGGGAAAACAATTGTGGTCAAAATGTTTTAATGTTGCGGGGTATTATTAGAGAAGGAGATCTACAAGGATTTCCAAAATCACTTCCTCCTTGGTTTGGTAAAATACCCAATTTCTAGTTGGAGGGGTGGGTATGCTTTTATTTTTTTATTTTTGTCGATTTATATTTACTTTTACTGCAAAAAAAGTTTGGCAGGATGTTTACCTTCAGGTATACCTTTTCACTCCCTCTTGCCCTTAGCTTTCAAAGATATGGGTAAAAATTTATTCAAAAAAGTCAAGTTGAGAAGGCAGTTGGCTTACTGTACCACCCCTCCCTCCATGAAAAGATGATCTATGATTAAAACTTGAAGTTGAAGATTCCTCCTTCATTGTAAAAAAAAATTTATGCTGATATGAGTCATAGTTTGTAGCTACAGTTCATGTACTCCGGTTTGAAATTGAAAGTACATTGTAACTTAACAAAGTTGCAGTTCAAGGACCCAACCTTTTGAAACTTAGCAAATGCCTTCATCATGGGTGAAAAGAAACCATTGGAAGTGTCCTTTTATATAGACGCTAATTAGCAACTTCTCCAACGGTTTCTCTTCACCCCTGATGAAGACAGCTTGAGCTTGAGCTTGAGTGAGGCTCCAGCACTTGGCTAAGTAGCCTGACTTCTGGCTGTTATGCACAATTGTGGTCTCATTCACACAAAAGCCCTTCAAGCTAATCCTGCCAAGCCGACCACATGCTGGAAAGGTCAGACCACAACACCGGGAACACTGTCCCCTACTCTTTTCAAATAGTGTGTGGGATCTTTAACGTCCCACAGAGTTAATGAACAAGGGTCGTGAGATGGGACCTCCGGCTTATCGTCCTTATCCAAGAAGACTAGAGAGTCTAACCATTTGCAGATGTAATTACGAAGGCAGCACTTTCTCCTCAGTTATTTAAAGACCCTGAGTATTGGTCCGGCCAGAGTTGAACTCGCGACCTCCCGCATGACAGCCCGGTGCTCAACCAACTGAGCCACCGGTGCGCGGTGCTAAGTGTACATGTAGAAATGTTGCTGGGTCTTTGAACTGTAACTTACTTTCAATTCCAAAGCAAGAGTAGCTACAAACTATAACTGACTGTACACCTGGTTGCTGTGTGAACTTTAACTTGTCTATCAATGCCAAATATGTTTTGTTAGCCAAGCGTTCAAAGCAAGATAATCAAAAAGCAATAGAGCCTGTCACAGCACAGATTGAAGCCACTTTGTTCAGTAAAATTGTTCAAGATGCAGGGCTTAAACTCAATGTAGATGCAACACAGGATGAACTTGGTAAGTGATGGTTACCTTTACATCTTCTTGGGTTTCCCAAAAGTTATAATAGTTAGAACCCTTGGTTTTGTTCCAGCTCTCTGCCATTCCCTTTTTTTTTCTCCATTTATAGTTTACCATTTTCAGCACTTGGACTCCAATAAAGCTAACCTAAACAAAAGCTTTTAGGGTTAAGGTTAATTAGAGAGTAAGGGTTAGGGTTGTTTTTGTATTGGTGAAACAATAATAATTTTGACCTGTAGCCTGTGTTTTGTATTTGCCCCAAACTGACCTACGTGTAGGTTGAAACAACTTGATCTACGTATAGTGTAGGTTGAAACAAGTTGACCGAAGTTGAAACAAATTGACCTAGTTTGGTTGCAAATTAACTTAAGGAACAAAATCAATGAACTGCAACATATATATACATGTACATGTATAATTATATGTTTTTTAATTGGGTCAGTCGGATAATGGTAAATAGAGAAAAAAAGGGAAAACGGCCTTACCGGTAAATGTTAACTATTGTTTGTTACTTTCAGACGTTGATCGTTCAATTTTTCAGAAGAAAGCTAAGAACTTGCTAAAAAGTCATGCCAGCTATCCTGAGGTAAAGTGCCTTAATTTAAAACTACTGTTTCATTCAATTGAAAATCTAGTGAAGCTATGATCTTCGCAGTTATGAGCGCAATTTTTGCAATTGCGTAGAGAAGTCTGAAAAATTCAGGACTTCAACGGGGTTTGAACCCGTGACCTCGCGATTCCGGTGGGATGCTCTAACCAACTGAGCTATGAAGCCACTGATGTTGGGAGCTGGTCATTTGTGGGTTCTAATGGTCCCGTGAGGAATGAATCAATGATGAAATGGTATATATGAAATGAATCATATATGAACTGCGGATATGAAATCAAGTGAAGCTATGATCTTCGCAGTTATGAGCGCAATTTTTGCATAGCTTCACTTGATTTCATATCCGCAGTTCATATATGATTCATTTCATATATACCATTTCATCATTAATTGAAAATCTAATGGACCAACCAACGCAGAGTAAAAAAAAAAGCAAAAATGGAGCTTTCAATCAATGGCATTCATTTTTTTACAGTGCTTTGTGAAATCCTCACCAATTTCCTTGTTTAATTAGCTTTTTAAGTTAATACCCCTTTTAACATTTTGCAGCATAAGAGCTACACTTTTGCTCTGAATTGTTGCTACCTTTGAGCGGCACTGTATTATAAATAAAATTTTTCCTTTTTTATCAATGGAGGTCTTCACAGTGCAGAAACATTTTTTAAATAGTAAGTGACAACTGAAGAGTTATCCAACTTTAAGACACGAAACTAGGTTAATCAACAACTCCCCCCAGTCCCTATTGCGCACGGCCTACACAGTCCAAAGTTCACGCTAACACAACATCTCCCCTTTTCAAGGTCACAAACAAGTTTTTTTTAAAATCACAAACAACTTAAGGTTGTCATCTCAGACAGCAAACAAAAATAAGAAACGGCAACTAGATCTTGTCTGAGATTTAAAACGAACATATAACGAATCTGAATCATGCAAGTCCTAAACTCTCCTTCAATTTAAGTGAAGGCTTGGTCAGTCTCTTTTGCCTTGTAGATATACAGGGTGAGGGAAGGGACTTCACAGGAGTTGGTGGCTTGTCTACAGTCACAGGTTCCTTGCTACTCGGCATCTCCGGTTTGTCTCCGGGAACTGGTGTGATGTGTGATCGATTCCGTCTCACTGTGCCTCTACCTGTCTCAACCGTGTAGGATCTTGGTGTTTCTGCTGCACTGGCAACTGTTCCCGTAACTGTTTCTGCGTTGTTCCTGTCATTAATGTACACTTGGGTGCCGGGTTGTAGTGGCTCTAGCGGAACAGATCTGTGACGCTGGTTGAAGTTGGTCCTCAATTTGTCCTTACTCTCTGCTTCTTTTTGACGCAACGTGTCGATGTCAGGCCAACTTGGGGCCAAATTTGTATGAAAAGTTGGAACGGTGGTCCTGATTTTCCGTCCCATGAGTAGCTCTGCTGGCGAGTGTCCACAAGCAAGTGGGGTAGATCTGTATGCTAACAGTCCCTTGGTTGGGTCTTTCTCTTTCTTCAGAAGAGACTTGGTAGTCTTCACTGCTCGTTCAACCTCGCCGTTTGCCTGTGGGAAGCGGGGACTACTTGTTGTATGTTTAAATCCCCAGTCTTTTGCAAATTGGGTAAATTCTGCTGATGCATACTGTGGACCGTTATCACTCCTGACTTCCTCTGGAATGCCGTGTCGTGCAAAGATCGCCTTGAGCGCTGTGATAACTTCAGACGATTTGGTTGTCTTATTCATTGCCGCTACCTCTACATAGCGAGAGAAATAATCAACCACTATCAAGTAAGTGATGTGATCGAGTTCGAAGAGATCAGTTGCAGTCATTTGCCACGGACGCTCAGGGAAGGGTGTTGGCATGAGTGGTTCTGGCCTGATTACTCGGTGCCTTGCACAGATTTTACAGTTCTCCACCATATCTTGTATCTGGTGACTTAAACCTGGCCACCAAACAGAACTTTTAGCTCGCTCTCTGCATTTAGTTATCCCTTGGTGTCCTTCGTGTAGCTTATCGAGGACTTCTAACCTCAGGGATGATGGAATGACAATTCTTGATGATTTCAGCAGTACTCCTTGAACTACACTTAGCTCTCCTCTGTCTGACCAATACGGTTTCAGTGCGTCATGAAGATTAAACTTGTTCGGCCAGCAAGGTTTTTAATCACTTTTATTTGATCCCCTGTCTATAACTAATGTACCGCTGACCGGTACTGGCGATGCCTGACAGTGACTACGTACACTGCATGCAATTAATGTTAGGTACATGTACAATGTACATGTATGCATTTTAATGATCAAATAATTTTATTTTTTTGTCAGTACACTGTAGAACATGATGTTGATCATTATGTTGCCTTCGTTGTAGGTTATAGAGGACTTTCTTGAAGGGTTGCAGGACAGATTACAAGACTCTAACAGGTATGTTCTTTGAAAAAGTGAAATCTCTGCTTCGTAATGAAACGACTGTAACAGTGTTCCAGTTAATTTTTTCAAGTGGGGGGTCATTTATACCATTTGACAGGTCACACAGACATTTTGTTGTAATATTTAACTGAATATTACATTTCATCTGTCGGGTCAGGAAGCCTTCTTTGCCAGGTTATTGACCCGAGACCCGACTCTTATCTGGAACACTGCTGTAAAGAAATTAAGTTTAATACATTGTAGTCTTTTTCAAAAGCAACTGATGTGTAGCACGTTTTCGTGGCTGATGTGACGGTCTCCAACACTAGCAACTTTTCATGTAATTTCTGTTAACAGATTCCGTCTCAGCCTGCTTCCTGTTTCCATTTCAGCAGACCATGAAGGGTGAGTTGCCTTTCCATTAATTTTACGTTATAATTTATTGAACATACAGTGCATACTGTACATATTTTGATGTCTTGTCTATTTTCCAAATTTTAATGTAGATATGGAGGAAGCCAAGAAAGTTTGATCAGAATGCTCCTTGGTATAGACATCTTACAGGTTATTGTCGTGTATACATTTAATAAAACCCTTTGTTCAATCCTTCTTGTAGAAACTGCTTCAACACACATGTTAAAAAGTACATGTAACCTTTTTACAGTAAGTACACTTGAACCGTGAACACTTGACATTTTTGTGTACATTTTTTCTTTCGACTACTAAGAAATAAAGGCTCTTCTTATGATGTTTAGTGTTACATGTATAGTATTTTGTAAGTGTAAAAACATTAAATACTCTTGTCAAAAGGACGAGCCCACATTCTGTAGTCACTAAAAAAATGTACAAACAAATATCAAGTGTTCACGGTTCGAGTGTCCTCACTGTAATTTCCAGTGATTAATAAATAAACATTGACAGCCAACAAAAAGCATTGGCTTAAGTTCACTCAGAGAAGTCAGTTACTTTTTTCCCTATAGTAAGCTGAAATTATTAGACAGATTATTTCAAATCTAAGGTTAATTAAAATTTTGACAATGACAATAGCGGCATGACTGTTCCGGGGTTAGGGGTAGGGGGAGAGGGGTACCATAGTTGCAACAACCCAAACCTTTACAAAAAAATGCTAACCTTAGGCCTAGTCATCATCTAAAGCATATTGTCAAGGCCTAAGGTTAGCATTTTTGTAAAGGTTTGGGTTGTTTCAGCAATAGTACCCTTCACCCCCTACCCCCCACCCCTACCCCTCACATCCTACCCCTCACCCCCTACCCCTCACCTCCTACCCCTCACCCCTACCCCTCACCCCTACCCTTCACCCCCCACCCCTACCCCTCACCCCCTACCCCCACCCCAACCCCTCACTCCCTACCCCTCACCTCCTACCCCTTCACCCCCTACCCCTCACCCCTACCCTTCACCCCCTACCCCTCACCCCTACCCTTCACCTCCTACCTCTCACCCCCTACCCCTACCCCTCACCCCCACCCCTAACCCCTACCCCTCACTCCTACCCCTCACCCCCACCCCTCACCCCCTACCCCTCATCCCCTACCCCCACCCAGTCCCAACCTCAGCTTTGTTTAGTCTTCTCGCCTCAGTCCTCGCATTGGACTATCTGTTTTCGCGATCGAAACGTTGCGAGGAACGCATTGAAACAACATTTACAAGACGTGTATTTTGTTTTCTCCTAATGTATTTTTTTTAGACATTGCAAAAACTAATTACAAAGTAGTTACTGGTCCTGTGACTAGTGGTTCTAAGCTTCTACTAGTCCAGAAGCATTTTGCACTAGTCCAGGACTAGTGGACTACCGGTAAGGTTGATCACTGGTATTCATCTCTTATTGTGGGTGCGTGCATTTTTAATCACAGCCCAAAATTGCCAACATGCTAATGGAAAAACTCCCAGAATTTATGGATGGTGAAGATAGGTATGGTTAATTTTGTTCTTAAATGTTGTTTTTTTTTTGGCTTCTAGTCCATTAGTGCATGTAGTAATAATAATAATAATAATAGTAATAATAATGATAATAATAATAATAATAACAATTATAATAAAATTTTTCTAGAACTACATAAAGATTGTCAATTTTTCATCCATGATTTCTATAGTAATGGGCCAGATGACATCAACATTCCCAGACTTGTCCTAAACCAGTTTAGATGGCTGGATTGTATTTTTCAAAGCAAGGTAAATCATGGCAAGTGTTTTGACGTTACGAAGAAGGGCAGTGCGGTCCAGTGGTTACAGTGCAGAACCGTTGGGATGTTGCATTTGCATGTCATTGCTCTGTGTTCAAATCCCAGTCTCACAGCAGTCACGGGCTGGATTTGTCTTAATAGGCCATTTTACAGTTGTTTGCTCAGCGACCAAGCCTATGAATGGCTGCGAGGCTGTCGGTGACCTTGCATTGATACAGACCTCACTGCTTTTATCATGTAAATTGTGTTGTTGTAACGCTAATTAGTCCATATTAACATTACAAAAGCATGAAGGTTTGTATCAAAACAGGGTCACCGGCAGCCTCGCTTCCATTGCTAGGCCTGGTAACTTAGCCACAACTGTAAAATGGTCTATTGATGATCTTGAATTCATCTCTACCACACTTTGCTGTTAGCTAGCTGTCTAGTTGCCTCTTAGCTATACATGTAGCTAGAACTACCAACTCAGATACAGTTGTAAAAATGCCCCTGATTAGACGCATGCATGCACATGCAGATTTCAATATAAAGCAGCACACAATGCATGTCCCCTTGTTCCTCTCACCAACTTTAACATCACGTGTGTCTGGGAATAAAGACAATTATAATAATTAACATTACAAAGTGTCTTCCCAAATGCGGCTCCTCCATTAAGTATATAAACAGCTGCATTTACTTTACTTGCTGAAAATAGCACTAACCTCGAAGCTCTTAACCCATTGACTCCTGGGGGTTCCCCATTGACGACTAAAATCGTCTGGCATTAGACTAAGTATGGCCAGTTCAGGCCGGTTTGGGAGTCAGAGGGTTAATGGGTTTTTCAGTGAGTGATTAATGGGACATAGTTTTGTGAGTCACTCTGAGTGATTAAATTACCGTTACGTACCTTATGATTGGAATACATGTACACTGTAGGTTGCAAAGGCTGAGACTTAAAAGTACACTTCAAAAGTCGGGTGAGCAGCTAATTAGATGCATTTTTGGACAGAAGTGCATTTTGATCGTCATCATAAATTTAGTGCCGTGATCATTGTCATCATCAACTTGAAGGTCATTGTCAACATCATTAACTCGTGAGAGTAAAGCTAAGTGCTTTATGGTTCCTCCCTCGTTGCTTAAACTGCAGGCGACTAAAACCCACATCATTATCAACATCGTCCATGTGGATTTGCACATGACGTTGTAGAACACAATGTGAAGAAATCACATAATGATCTGCATTCACTTTGTCTTCAGGGACAACCACAAGATTGTAGCGATCATAATTCTATCGAATTGAAGGTTATTGTGGTCATCTTCATCATCCTCCTTTAATATAGTCGTCATTGCGTGCATAAATTTTTATTTTTCATTCTATTTTTTAAGGAAAATGACCAGTTACATTATAATGAGGAAATCTGCCCTAATCTCTTGTTTTTTACTGGTAATTCAGGAATTGACTGAAAAGATGCTTGAAATGGTTGGCATAACATCACTGGCAATTCAGCGGGAAATCATATCCTGTATTCCTGAAGTGC
This sequence comes from Montipora foliosa, assembly GCF_036669935.1. NCBI lineage: Eukaryota > Metazoa > Cnidaria > Anthozoa > Scleractinia > Acroporidae > Montipora > Montipora foliosa. Next base: position 21,289,555 of record NC_090875.1, read on the forward strand.
TAGATGATTCTGAACACACACAAGTTGCCAGAGAACTAAGGTATATGTGCAATCACGGTGTGAATCAGACAGTTTTACATTGTATACTTAAAAAAATCGCCAAAGTTTAGAATGAACACAAAACTATATTATATTATTATGTATATGTGGCTGTATGTAAAAGGTAAAATCGTTCTCAGGGCAAGTGGCCCACAAGACCAGAGCTTATCCCAGATTCCGTAGCATGAAGCGACTGAGAGTATGGTTACTCCTCCCTGGATGGGCTGCTAGGTCATCGCGGGGTTACCCCCTAAAAGTAAGTGTTTT
>NC_090875.1:21294860-21309860 GCF_036669935.1 Montipora foliosa
TTTTTGTTATCAGGCAATCGAATCTGTAAATGCACCAGGAAAGCACAAGGTTATAGACCTGTTCGTCTTGCTTATTCTTCATTCAACTGCTAACAGGAAAAAGGCCATGGAAACCTTGATCAGGAACAAGATAAGAAATGGCCACTTCACTGAAGAAATGCTGAGTGCTGCTTTTAACTCGCACTCACAGGTACAACCTTCGAACAAAGAGGCGGTTTCAGCGGTTCGTCTCCAAAACAAACTGTTTTAATAACACTTTTTTACCCGCCATGTGTAACAACTTTTAGCCTTTTTAATCATCTGATACAATTTGAAAGTTCCATACAATTGAAATATTATACTTTCCATTTTATCGAATATTGTAAATAGTTTCTTGTTATATATATATAATGTTGTAACGGAACGCAATTCAGCCTTGCGACTGTCATGTTTTAATGGTTAAATAAACTATCTATCTATCTATCTATCTATCTCATTGTGAAGAAGAGTGAGACTTGTTTCCATGAATGTGTCAGATTGTAAATAAATTTAAAGTGCTTGAGAAGAAATGACCTGCACAGAACACAGAACAAGGGCGTTTGAATTAGAGACTTGGCAACACCAAGTGGAGAACAACACGGAAATTGTTTTAGATCATCTAAAAGAGGAGTGAAAATTAATGTTGATTATCCATAGATTATTAATAGTGGTATTGGGGAAAAGGGAAAGAACACAAGATAAAACCAGAAAAGAGGAAATTGTACATGTAATGGGTGTTTTAAATATTTTGACATAATTTAATCTTATTAAAATTAAACTAAGGAATAGATTAAATTGAAAAGTTTGTGTATGGACAGCATTCAACAGCTATAGGGTTTCAGTAGTTCATTATGATGATAATGTTAATAACGACATTGTTATTGACTACATGGAATATCAATGGTGGCAGTAATTTTTAGTTGTTATCATTTTCTTTTGCAGATCCTCAGAGACTATTTTTCAGATTTGCTATCATTGGCCGAGGTCCTTCTCAGATCACCTGATGCATCAGTTTGTTCCTATGCTTGTGCAATGTACAAGCTGTCATTTGTTTCGTTTGACCTTTACTGCCAGCAGGTACAGCGTAGCTTCACTATTACACTGAACTTTGAAAGTAATTTTCTTCGTGAATCCTTGCAACGTGAGCTTCCGGTGTGTAAACAAGCATGTTTTCCTCCAATTGCGAATTTTTGACTCTTGCAGGAAATTGTTGGCACCTTAGTGACTCATGTAGGAAGTGGCTATGCTGCTGAGGCAGATGCATCCTTAGATGTGTTGTCTGATCTTGTTGAATCATATCCAGATGTAATGGCACCATTTGCAATATTTATCAAGGTCAGTTTGAGAGAAAGATGAGTCATGAGTTCAACCAAGTTGTTTTTATTGGGTTTCACTTTCGTTAGATTGGATTATTTTATAAAGAAGTCCACCTTTTGGCAGAACTTATGAAAGGGAGAAATGATGCTTGCACTTATTTTAAAAATTTAAGCAATTGTCTCTCCTTGACACCTGAAATCTGCATGAGCCCAACAAGTTGACCTTGTTTGTTGATTGGAGGCTAAAGTCTGCTTACAAGCCAAGTGGCCAATTAGGCCAGAGCTTATAGTATTTCTACTCCCCCCTGGATGGGATGCTGGTCCATCGCAGGGTTACCCCCAGTATTAAATTAGCTGGTACCCATTTATACACCTGGGTGGTGAGAGTAAAGTGTCTTGCCCAAGAACACAACACAATGTCCACGGCCAGGGGCCGAACCCAGACCACTCGCTCTGGAGTCGAGCGAATTAACCACGAGGCCACCGCGCCTCCCATTGTTTGAGCAAGTGGAAGTTTTGGCAGCTGTTCAGCTGATGTGGACCTGCTTCACCCCCTCACCCACCCACCCATACACTCACAAAGGACACCCACAACACTGATGACTCCATGACCTCTGTGATACCAGTACAATGCTGTACCAACTGAGCTATAAATCAAAGCCGCTCAGTTTGGAGCCCGGTGGCTCAGTTGGTTGACCATCAGGCTGTCACGTCGGAGGTCGCAGGTTCGAACCCCGGCTGGATCAACAATTAGGATCTTCAAATAGCTGAGGAGAAATTGCTGCCTTTGTAATTTCATCTGCAAATGGTTAGACTTTCAAGTCCTCTCAGATAAGGACTATAAACTGAGGCCCTGTCTGCCATCCATATGTTCCTGGGATCGCGTTAACGCAGAAATCGTGCATTTTTACGCAAATAAAATCCAAAAAATGCATCATCGAAATTTTAATGCGTCCCAGAACGCAAGGCACTGACTTAAATAACTCACACAACATGCTTTGATTTGTCAGTATATTCTGTTGTTTGTAAAACTGTTGGAGTGATCTGTGATCATAATTGAAGTTCTAAGAAATGGGGTTTAATTAAAACAGCTAAAAAGGTTAAAACTAAATTTTCGACCGCCTTCTGCGGTCTTCTTCAGAGGAATGTACTCTGCAAGTCACTGAATGCAAATATATAGCAAAAGACGTCACTTTTCGTTGCTCCTAAGGGAGGAAACCAGTGATGCGTAAACCCTTGGAAAGGGTGCTCTTTCATTAACAGAGTTCTTGTCCAGGAATGAATGTAACGGCTCTAGAAAAAGCCTTTGTCGGCCAGTCCTATGCATATGCATCAATATTAATTCCAAGTTGGTTACTCTCATTTTCTCATAATTTAAAACATACTCTTTTTCTCGCAGAGGGTCACCAAGATTTTGGGACCCCCAAAAAATGCTTGGGACCCCAATTTGGCTGAACATGCGGGTCCCAGGACCCAGATTGAAAAATCCTAGTGCCATCCCTGTTCATAAGTTCCCTGTGGGAAATAAAAGAACCTAGACACTATTCGCGAAGAGTAGGGGATGGATTAGAATCCTGTTGATGCCACCTGAACTTTTCAGGTTTCTATAAAAGAAGATTGATTTGTTTAAATTGTCCAGATAACCGGCACTTCACATATATACATTTAGTAACGTAATATTATAAGTTGTCTATCACATTACTTTGATATGCATTGATTTCGTCTTAAAGGGCATTTTAGATTACCTGGACAATTTAACTGTGACACAGATTCGAAAGCTGTTCAACATGCTAAGCACGTTGGCCTTCACTAATCAGCAAGATGGAGGGCTCATTCAGGTACTGCAATTAAGCACTTGCTATTTCCTGTTTTTGAACCCCTGAAAGGTAGATAGTGGTTTCAGCCCCAAGTCGATTCGCCTTCGCTGAAGTTGATTTGCTCACATATGTAAATTGATTTCGCCAGCGCGCAACAGATGTTTCACAATTGGCAGAAGATTCACATAAAAAATGAACTGAACTCGAGAATTTGCGATTTCCTACATAAATGCTGCTCGAGTCAGCAAAGCGACTTAACCGTACAGCCTGTGTAATGTGTGTAGCGAATCGACTTGGGGGCGAAACGACTGGCATCTGCTAGATGTAATCAATGAGCAGTTTATCTTCTGAATGGTTATTACTTCATTCGGTGGATAGCGCTATCTGACTTTTGTAAACCGCGACCTGATCCCTATCGCTTGGTTGGGGAATAGGGGGGACACCCTCGTCCACACACCAGTCGCTAAACGACTGGTTACCTTTCAGGGAAGGATGCCGGTCGTTAGGGGGGGGGGGGGGGGGGGATGCCGTCGGATACCGGACCGAATGAAGTAATAATCATTCAGAAGATAAACCGCTCTAGCAATTCACTGGACATTGCTTACATCTAGCAGATCCATGCGCTATTCGCTCATCCAACAACTGGGTCGAAGTTGAGAGCACTCGCCTCCCACCAATGTTGCCCGGGTTCGATTCCCAGATCGGGTGTCATGTGTGGGTTGAGGGGGGGGAGGGAGGGGGATGCCGTAGGATACCGGACCGAAGTAATGACCGAAATAATAACTGCTCCGAGAGTTTTTTCTACGAGTACTTCGGTTTTCGGTATGATTTGATACGTATTTATTTGATTCCATTTCATTTGTTCACGACCCCACAACCTGCTCAGCTTTAAACAATATCGTGTGAAATTAACGCATTGTATTATTAGAAAGTTACACGAAATTGCTACGAATCTGGATTGGTTCATTGCGTTGTTTATACCTGCTGTGATTGGTCGAAGTAATTACTTTGATATTTGTTTTACGACACTCAATTGAAAACCGCTCTATTTGATTTCAAATGCTTTTTCATCGGAATAGGCCAAATATGGGTGATTCGCTCTCTTAAACTCGTACTTTCTTGTCCAAAACCTGTAGATTTAAACGCCCCACACTTGAGTAACTCATTATGTTGTCAATACTAAACTGCCATTTTCTTTGTCAATAGGATGACATGCATATTGTGATAACGAAACAACTAACAAGCAATCTGCCCAAGTACGTAAGATTATACTCTCGTTCGTACTGAAAGAGACGTTATATGTTAACTCTGGTAGATGAAATGAAGAGATGATATTTTTTTAATGGTGGCTCGGGAATACTCGGAAAAAATCCGAGTGCTCCCGAATAGCGGTCGAACCTACGACCTTCCGATTGCTAGTTCGGATGATCTACCACAGTCAGACTGCCAATCAGTGAAAAGTCAATATTGACATGAATACAATTAAATTAAATATTGAGAAGAATACAGAATCATTTTGGCTGTGAACTAGAGTTCACTTGTAATGACCTATCTTTCCTTTGGCCCAGTGGTAAAGCATCCAATCCAGCAATCGGAAGGTCGTAGGTTCGACTCCTGCGAAGGAGTACTCGGGCTTTTCCCGAGTATCCCCGAGTCACCATCGAGTTAGCTGGACCCTTTCGTGTTCCAACGGGTATACAGTTGATTTGGTTGAGCCACACTTCCGACCGTCATCAAGTTAAAGCGGTTTAAAAAGCTTATACAGCTGAATGAAGGACTTAAAAAGCGAGCAGTCGAAACGGAAAAAAATAAAATTCTAAAAAACAAACAAACAAAAAGGAAAAGTTAATGTTGATCACTTTATAACCAAACAAAATCATTTCTTCAAGAATAGGAAAAGTAATAAGGTTACAGTGTTTTCATGAGTTTGTGTTTTGTTTTCAGGTACAAGAGAATTGGTATCATTGGCGCAATTATGGTTGTTCGCAGCATGGCTAAAAAACGGTGAAAATAGTTTTCCTTCTTTAGCATTTTCGATCCTAAGCTTGACATATTTTGCAGAGCATCAGAGTAAGTTTGTTGGGCTTTGAAGTACTGTGCGCACGGTCGCAGGTTCGAACCGCGGCGGGACGAAAATGTGGAGAAAATGCAGCCTTTGGAATAACATCTGCTAATAATTGGACTTTCTATTCTACTTGAATCTTGCCGCATGATAAACTGTGAAGCTGTTGTAGTCTCGCAACATTTCATTGTTCATAAATGGAACGCTATGAATTTTGTGGGATCTTTGATTTCAATCGTGGATACGGTAGGCTGGTTGGAATGGGTGAGGTGGCGCCTGCCATGCAGCAGTTCAAATAGTATAGAGCGACTTTCAATCAAGTGTCGTAAAAGCAAAACCAAAGTAATAACTTTGGCCAATCAAAAAGGACGGAGACAATCCAGTAAACCAATCAAGACGCGAAGTAATTACACGTAGCCGTCACAAAGCGCGGGAAAAATAATGTGCACGCGCAAGCCACGATTGGTTATGGTTTCACGTCTGATTGGTTGAAAACATGGCGCGAGAACTTTCAACCAATCACTGAGTGAAGTAAATGCAAAACCAAAGCACTTCGCTAATTACTTTCGACACTCAATTGAAAACCGCTCTAAGAGCATAATACCTTCATAAGATAGTGGTCGTTTTGTACAGGTTGTGGCAAGGGTTTCAATAATAGCCAGTTTCTAGGGATCTACCGCCGCCTTTAGGGTCCCTTACCAAGTCTGTTTAGCCAACGAGAAGGGTTTCGTCCACCATCGCCAGACGCTTTAACCCCTGACTCCCAGGAATGATCAGCATGTAAATTCTCCACACAATTTCAATGAAATGTCAATCGGACAGGTATTGAAAATGAGGAATATTATCAGCTTAATAGGTGTGAACTTGATATAATTTTATGATTGGCTGGTTTTAACCCAAGTGTTTAACTGTCCGCCATGCAAATGATTGGCGGCATTGAAAAACGGAACCGTTGGTCGAAAGTTGAACTTCGGAGTTGACATACTTTGATCGGTACCGAAAGGAGCCAATGTTTGATTTTCACTAGATTTAACACTGGTTTCATCACCGTCACAGTTGACAGTGAAAACTAGTTTTAAATGTAGAAAATTCCGGCCCCCCTTTCTTTATTCATCGTTTTGGTTTGATTTTGATTTTCAATAAACAAACAGGGTAGATGATGAAGGATCTGAAGAGACATTGGATAGTACTGAGTCCCAGAGAAAATCCACCCTATCAAGTGAAGTCTACAAGCAGGTTAATCTCTCTCTTGAGAGCCTTCGTCTGCCACCTACGTGCAGACTGCGAGTAGTCTCTAACTTCGGCGATAAATTGTGGGACGGGCGAAATACACGCGTGCGCGAGAATAATCTCGCGTCGCGTCTCCTCGTAATTTGCCGCGCCTGCTTGTATCTCGCCCCCCCCCCCCCCCCCCACAATCTATCGCAAAAATTAGAGACTACCAGGAGACTACTCACAGTCTAACCTATGTGGGCGTGTTCGATCCCTAAACTCGCTATTACTCAGTTAACAATTCTGAAAAACCTCGAAGTGCCGCATTTGTGCGTATTTCGTTACATTTTAAGGCGTGAAACTTTCCATTCATTTCTTTTTACCGAAAACTTTTAACTCTTTCGTCCCTAAAGGGTTCCCTATTGCCGAGTGAAGTCCTTCTAATTTGTCAAATTGCTTCTCGGGATCTTTTTGACAAACAAGCCCCTGTTGTTTTGGGAGGTTTTTCAGCTTCATGTACTCTGGCGTGTGCTGGCACTGCAACGTACTTCTCGCAACCTCGAAAACGAGTACAACCCATTCTCGCCCATTATTTGGAAGTCTGACTCTTGGTGCCAGACAATAGGGAGTTTAAGATACTACGACGGCTACGGCGACGAAAACGGCACTTCAAAATGTAAGTTTGAGCTATTCTCAGTATTTCATGATTATTCCATCTTGTTGATATTATGCAATATGGGCGAAGTGTCCTATAACTGGATTGGTACGCACGGATTTGTAGTAAAGAGTGAGACTGAAAGATTCACTGTAATTTGTCCACGTTGTCGTTGACGAGTACGTTGACGAGTACGGGAGAGATTTGTTCAAAAAAGCGTGCCGCACGTGCAGCACGATCATTTTGGTTCTTTTAACCAATAATATTACTGGTTTTTGGCGTTGCCGTAGCCGTAGCCGTCGTCGTTTCTTAAACTCCTTATTAATATGGAGAGTCCGAGTTGAAGTTTCAATTGCAGAAAATATTCCAAGTTTATTTTGTAACCCGTAAAATCTCGGCATTTTAAGCTGCTTTTTTGACTTCAAACAATTAACAGAACAACCGACGCATGCTAAGGAATTGCGCCCAAAACCGGGCATAATACCCAAATCAGCTTCAATGTCAAAGTGGGAGATGAAGTAGGGAAGTCTTCAGTGAAAGTCCAGCGCCCTAAGCTCTTCAGTTGTACACGCTTCTTCGACACTGAACGAATTTTTATTGTGTTTGTTGTGATCAGGTGATTAGCATGTTGGATTTGATACGAAATCGCATCAGTCAAGCTCCAGAGGCAGCTGCTTTGTTTTATGACGAATTATCAAGAGTGATCCAGCTTGGAGGGATTGATCCTAAAATCGAGGTTGTGTCTTGGTATTTCATTATCAGTGTAATTGGAACTTCAGCTTTCGAAAATCGTTGACGTCGCCTTTTGTCGCTTATGTGTTAAACAGAGCCTCGTTTGTGATTGAAACAAAGACTTTTTTAGCAAAAAAAAAAATTGTTCCCGTAATGATGTAGATGGCAAATGTTTACCTCGGTTAATGAAATGAGATATTTGGGGATACTCGGAAAAAATCGGAATGCGCATTCTCAGGAGTCGAATCCTTCCGAATACTCTCCGAATACCAGAGGGATGATCTACCGCTGACTGAGCAGACATGTGGGAAATTTCAATGTGTTACATGTACTTTGAGTGGCTCAAATTCAATACTGTTTTTTTGCACAGCATGAACCTTTCCTTCATAATGCTAATGTTAACCCAGGCTGCGTGTGCATGTGACGTAACGGGGACCCTTTTGGTACTCCTCACAAAGAAACGGCGGAGATGATTTTGGAGGCCCAAATTGATCCTTCTTGAATTTAACTCCATTTGCATCGAAACATCGTCTTTTGTTTCAGGATACTAAGCTCTAATGATTGTGGCTTCACAAAACAAAACTCTTTGCCATTGCAAGGAAAAACGGAGCCTGTTCCAAGCGTTCTTCTTTTTCTTGTTCTTCTTCTTTTTTGTTTACCCACGGAACACCTTAAGAGCGCTCAGGAGTTCGTTCAGCAGTTGGTAAACGCGGCAAAAGGTGGAGTGGGCTTGGGACGGGCGGCGGGAAGGAAACGCGTTCCCGCCGCCCGTCCTAACCCCTCTCTATCCTTCGCCGCGTTTACTAACAGAACGCCTGGAACAGGCTAGGATACGCGAGACTTGAAATTTGAGTTTGATCTTTTTTTTCTTATCAGTCGTGGATCAGTGAGACAGTTGTAGGTGACTTTCAAGATGATTTTTTAGTGGACAGGGAAGCTCCTATAACAAGGTACATAGACCTTTTTGCAGATACGGCGGCCATTTTGATTTCTATTGTTTCAGAAGACATTATGGGATGCTCAGGGGGCAAATTAATATGTATTTGCCCCCTGGGCATCCCATAATAGCTATTTGAAACAATAGAAATCAAAATGGCCGCCGTATCTGCAAAAAGGTCTATTGGCGTCTTGAAGTGATCAATTTATATATCTCACAAGATGTTTTGGCGCGGTGTAGTGTCGCGGAGTACTTTTCGCGAGTTTGGCTGTATTGTATTGGAACTAGGAATATTTAGGCATCGGTTCTTTCGCTAAGAGTTGCTTGTTGGTATTCTATTGCTTCAAGACAGAGAGATAACGAAAGTGAGTAAAACTAAGCCTTGCCCTAACCGAAATTTCTCCGTGTAAACCTAACAAAAACTTGATAAGCCTGTTAGAGTTTATTTAAAGTGCTAGCCGGGATCCGGGTTCAGACATCCCTCAGGTGCTTGGTTAGTAAGTGTGTCTATTCCTTTCTTAGTGAAAGTGTTCCCTTGGAGTTGTTGTATGCGCTAGATGAGTCAGAGGAAGGCAGCATCGCTGTTAATCTTCTCCCGTTGTTGCTTGCCTCAAGAAACAGCACGAATAACAACGAAAAAGCTGATAGGTAAGCCTATGAAAAGGTCAGTTTCGAAATACTGTAAACGATGTTTTTTTTTTTTTTTAATATTAGCGATGGAGTTGGACTTCGAAAGATGCAATAAAGCTTGCGATCTTTGAAAATGAAACAACAAATACTTAAAGCAAAGCCTAAGCTATCTGGGTGTTGCCATTACTACCAGGAGACCCTTCCCCAAGCCTCCGTCGGCCGTTTCTGTCGATTGCGTGACAAAAGCGATCGACTCGCAAAGCGCGTACATTCCATGCCAGTACTTGAGGTCAATAGTCTCTGGTCACATTTGAAGTCAACATTGTTATGCAAATATCAGCCATCTTTCCACCACACGTGTGAAAAATGTGGATGTATGTGTTCTTAATTGACTACTCCCCTCAGGGGCTTTTGGAATCCCAACGGGAGGGGAGCAGTTCTTTGAAAAAACTTGGGTGCTTTCTTTTGACCAAAAAATGTCCGAAAATCTTGGTTGACGTTCGAATGGAACATTTAATAGGTGATCCCATTGACAAACGTTTATTATTTCTCACAATACCGCTTGAACGTCGTCTCAAACAACTGTACCTTACTTTACTTCTTTTTGTATCTAGGGCTCCAGTGTCACTTATTTGCCTTGCCCCGCATTTCCGTTTGCTACGAGCTTGTGAGGAAAGCCAACACAAAGGAAACCTTGAAGGAATTGATGCTCTGTTAGGTAAATTGACGTGAAAAAGACTTTTTTCTTTTAAAAAAAAAGGTTTTTGTTCTAGCAAAGATAATGCCCACAAACGTAACGTTGCATCTTTTCATTTGCCAGCTTCAAATTCTATATATTGGATGACGATGTCACACGCGCGGATTAGTAGCAGCCTTTGCACGAGAAACAGCAATGCAAAGTGGTTTGTGACGTCAACCCTTTATTGAACCCAGTCCCCTTCATTGCTCGGTTATGGGTCAAAGTGCGACCACTTTTTCCGTCTTTCAAAGCAAATAAAAAGTGACTTTTCAATTAAAAGGTTCTAAAAACTACACAATATATTTGGGACCATTTGGGAGAATAGATTAAGTGGAAAAGTTTGTTGAGGTGATAGGCACTTTAAAGAGACAAGAAAAAAGGTTAGAGCTGTAGGAAGCTAAAGGAATGTTTTTGTAATGCTTAACAAAAAAATTGAGTTACAAAAAACCTGCCTGCCGAAGAACAGAGTTCACTTCCCATAGCATTAGCTTGGTTCTTGTCTCTTATCGTCATCATCGTCATCATTTTGATCGCCATTATTATTAATGAAGCGCAACTTACAGTGCGCACGACGGACTCTGTTCCTTATATGTATAATTCGTTACTTTCAGGTTGTCCTCTGGTCGGTATGAAGCAGGACATATTGAACGAAATAGAAACGTTAGATCAAGCTGATAGGGAAATCATCTGTGGAGCTTTGTTTTACACCATCAATTGGTTCAGAGAGGTATTTGCAATAAACGGTGTTAAAGCAGGACATATACTGTACCAGGGAGGGAGAAGAGGCACAGTGGCGTAGTCAGGTTGGCGCGCCGAACACCCTACCCCACAAGTCGCTGGTTCGAGACTCGAAAATTTGGTTTTATCTGTTTTGTCTCACTCCAAACCGACGCAACACCAACCAGCAGGGTTTCGTCTGGTTGTTTACCATTTCACGCCTGGTACTTTGACGCTATAAATGTTAAGATTCGTGGTCTTTTTTTTTTCCCATTTTGGACTTGGCTATCTCAGGAACGAAGCCATAGGCCATTTCAGAAACGTGAGAGGACTGGGACGAGTTTGGTTGTTTTCCGTTTGTTTAAAAAACTAAGACATTCAAATGAATGATCAACCAAGTTTCAGAGTCTTTACCAAGAATAGATGTATTTAGAGGAGGAAAATGGTGAAATAATATATCTTCAAATATCACCTAAAATAGAGAGTTTGTATGGAATGGGTAGACAGGCCACAAAATTATAAGGGTTTGTATGGGATTTTGCAACTTTTGCAAGTCTCCCATTTGGCCAATTTTCCGTAGAAAACTCTCAAACTTGGCTGGATAGCTTTTCATTTGGTAACATTTCAGTTGAAGAGTTTAGATTTCAATCTAAGCAAGTATGAGAAACTCGTCCCAGTCCTCTCACGTTTCTGAAATGGCCTATGGACTGAAGAGACAAGACACAAGACGATCACCCGCAATAAATCCTTCAAACTAACAAGAAGTCACATACTAAACGGAAAAATCGATCTGAGTGCATTTAATTGACGTGATAAGTTTAGTTTTCTTTTTTTTTTCCTGCAATCTCAAGAATGTAAACAGCATTTCCGAGGGGTTCAGACCTCCTAGAGGGTTCGCTCCCGATGCACTGGCAGTCGGATGTTTTTACCCGTGCAATCCAATTGATGTTATCGCCAATGACAAACCCATTTGTCACAGAGTTCATCACTGTTATTCTGTAGTAGTAGAATACGACCTTCGTTGTTTCGCAACCTCGTAGCCAGGGTCCTCTGGGCTTTCAACATGGCAGCCGCCATTTTGAAAGCCGAGAAGACCCTGGGGACGAGGATCGTTGTTTCGACCAACAAAAACACGCAATAGGCCATTTTCGAAATATCAATATTCAGCTTGATAGTGAGGCAGAGAGGACATGAACAGAAACAAGTTGCGAATTTTAATATATCGAAAAAGGCCTATTGACCCTGTTGCTACTCAACTTAATACGCAGATAATGCCGGCAGTAAATGCTTTGTTAATTTTTTTTTAATTTGTAGGTTGTAAATGCGTTTGCTTCACAAGAAGACCCGGAGATGAGAGGGAAAAGTATTTCTAGACTTCACACTATCACAGAGTTGTGTAAAGCTCTTGAAAAATGTCTCGCAGGTCAGCTGGGAATCGTTGAAGGCAATCTCGAAACCAACAAAAAATCATGTTTATAATCAAAATTGTTTGAATTTTTTTCAAAGAAAGTGTTTATCTCCAAAATAAATTAACTTTTGAATCGCATGTTTTTGTGTTCATGTTTCCCGGGCTCCGCCATCTTGAATAATTGTGACGTTTGCGGTTGCACCAAAGTTTTTTTGCGACAAAACAATTATTCAAGATAGCGGCGCTCGGGAAATTTGAAAGTGAGAATAAGCGATTCTAAAATTCAATTTTTTGTGATTCAAACACTTTTTTGAAAATTCCTCAAATTGAAAGTTTTTCTTTAGTAGGATTAGAGAGTCCTTAAAATACACAGAGAATATTACGTCACCGCTCGTAGATATCAATTTTATCAACACGACAAGATAAAATTTGTATCATCAAGCACGTTTTTACGAGAAATCTCACCTGGTATTTCATCGGTGTTAACATTATAAATTTGTTATATTGTGTATTTTTTTTAATACCGTGGTTTTAAAAGTATCGAAAGCATTTTCTCAGTTTAGTTTTCCGTTACAGCGTATTGTTTGTTTTGGTTCCTCGCTCGTGTTTCCCACAGGGCCATAAGTAATGCCGACAACATAGTGAAAATAGATATAGACCAGGTACATGACTTAAATCTCGTAACAAACTGTGTCGAAAAAAACTACACATTTCTGTCACTGAATTCCGTTTCAGTGACGCCATCATTCAGGCCTCTTTTAGCGTCGTTTGATTTTGAAGATTCGCTTGTTCCAAGTGCTGTGTCCCGTGGGAATGCTACCAAAGCTAAAAGACGAAAAAAGTCGAAATCAGGGTAAGTACAGCGTGACGGGTTGACTTGATTGGTTTAGCACCAGATTGCCGCGTAGATGGTCGTAGGTCTTAACCCCTGTCGGACCAACACTCTCCTCATAGGTGGTTTTCAAGTTACGTCATAGATAGATAGATAGAAACTTTATTTATGTGTCAAGAAGAAGCTAGCCGAGTGGCAGGCCCTCTACTAATTGGGGACACCTAAAGTTTAAAATAAAATAGATACAGTAGTTAAGTAGATGAAAAATCCATACAATATGTTACAAATTGTTAGCTAAATACTAAAGCTAAGTGCTGAAATGCTAAAATTATGAGACTTTGGTACTAGATACTATAATACTAAAACTGAGTGCTAAAAATGCTGAAATTATTTCCGATGAGACATCAACTATCACACAGAAGACATCCTTTGCATCCATCATCAATAAGAGATGTCAGATCCTTGTTCTGCATTCGGTTTAAAAACTCACTTAATGATTTACACGTTTTATCATTTTTGTCCAGCTTACTCCATAAAATGGGACCTAAGTATCGAAGGGAATTTGTCATCGCCGCCATGTTGGTGGACGAAAACAAAAGATCTCTCATTAGCTTCTTTTGTTCGTCCACCAGCAATTGTACATTGCAGCATTGTTATCTGCGTCTCTAGAGATTGGTTGCATGCCACCAAGAGTGAATTAAATAAGAGTGTTGTTATGGCATAGGGTGGGCTCCCCAGCACTGTTACAAATGAGTCTTATTTAATTTTTAGAATACAGAAGCAGTCACGCGTGATATGGCGTCTTCTGATTGGTTAAAATTGGCGGCCCTTTGTTTCGCGCACAAACTGTATCTAAAAATAAATCCATTTGTGACCCTGCTTGGGTAAGAACCCAAAAATGATAGATCAACGCTCTTATCTAATTCACTCTTGATGCCACCTTTAGGTTTAAAATACGTGAAGTGAAAGTTCTGCATTTCATCTGCAGCGTGGTTGAACTATCAAAGATCTTTTCAGATACAGACTTTCAACCGCATTCAGACCCCTTCTTGTCACTCTCATTCATAACAATAATAGTAATGAACTTTATTTAAGTATCAAGTCTTCTAGCGCCGGATTTGACGCAGCACTAATTTGGGACACTGAACCGTGATAGAATCAAATGAATTTATCTCAAATTAAATCAAACACTGGTTTTAAAGCAGACGAAAAAAGATATCCAACAAACTCTACCCATATATGACGCCAATAAACCATTTTCGAATTCTCACGGCTGGACTGGATCTAGCATGAAATGGAGGCTAATGCGGGCAAATGTTTTCAAATGCAAATTAATTTGTCCGCATTAGCCTCCATTTCATGCTAGATCCAGTCGAACCGTTAGAATACGAAACTGGTCTATTCTGGGAATCGAGCCTGGGCCCTGGTGACGTTGGTGGGAGGTGAGTGCTCTCACAACTGCTCCATCCTTGTTCACTGTTTGGAACTGTTTGTTTAACCTGTTTGAAAAGGGCGCGGAATTGGCGTACACAGCCAAAACAGAACTTACTGAACAATCAAAATTACCACTTGTCAACTTGTCATTTTTTGCCACCAACTCGTCAATCTTGTGGGGTTGGTGGTTAACGAAGGAAAGTTAGAGGCGAGTTGGTTGCTAGTGAGACTTCCTAGTGAGCGAGATGACAAGGACCCTCCTGTAAAATGCTGTAGTCAAAATTGCCGTTGCTTGTTTTTTGCCGCCTTTTCAGCACAAATCCATATTTCGGTGTTTTTGCGAACACCCTTTAAAGTCCGAGAGAAGGCCGACGTGGCCTTAGCGCTTGATGAGCGTTTGCTACTTTAATCCTTCATTAACTTAACGACGTACGAGACAAAGTTTTCCCGTTATCATGTCATCATTCTAAAGGAATAATTAATTGAGTTTC
>NC_090875.1:21314860-21317360 GCF_036669935.1 Montipora foliosa
TAAGCTGGTGGGTTTCTCCAATTTATCAAGATACGCGTCAAAAGAAGTCGCTAAATACGCTGTTGAGCTGTTGCCATGCCTGTGTGAGCATTTAGAAGCCACGAGCGCCTTCTTTCAGGTATTTATAGCAGCATAATGATTTTATCCTTTACTACAACCATGAAGGAATTCTGACTACATTCTCACGAGGCATACAGTGTTTATAGCTTGTTTAGGATGAGTGTATCTGTCATGGGACAAGACGGAGCCGATTAAAAGACTGAATGTTCCCATGTCACGCATGCGTCCGAAACCCAAATGGAGTCAGGGAACCAGGTGGCGACTAAGAAAACTTGTTTGCGTTGAATTCAGTGAGCGGTCAACACGTTTTTCCAGAAATGCACGCCCAATTTTGACATCCAACCCACAAAAGTCCCGCAAAATCGGAGTGGATCTTTTGACGTTCAGAGCGTGACTTCTCATAGCGCCTTCTACTTGTCCTCGCTTGTTTTTATTATTAATTGGTTTATTTCCAGGCTTTAATGGTTCAGAATGACGGTCTTTTGGACGGCCCTGGTTACAATACACCAGAAGCGTCAACAATGGCGTCTTGTTTTCACCTTCTGTTCAACTGCCTGCAGTCTCTCTTTGCATGGTCTGTTGTACTGTTTTTGAATTTATCCCTATTGTCGTTAGAGTTCCCTTGCTAACCCTACGGGGGATCAAAATTCGGGATTTCGCTGAGTTATTTGCAGAAGAGCGAGGGTAGACATATCCGCGCCTTAGTTTTTAGTTTCTAGCGAACCCACATCTCGCGTCGCGCTTTACGAAGATTAAGGTGGCTTAGTTGGTTGAGCACCGGGCTGTCACGCGGGAGGTCGCAAGTTCAATTCCGGCCGGACCAATACTCAGGGTCTTTAAACAACTGAGGAGAAAGTGCTGCCTTTGTAACTACATCTGCAAATGGTTAGACTTTCAAGTCTTCTCGGATAAGGACGATAAGCCGGAGGTCCCGTCTCACAACCCTTCAATGTTAATAATCCTGTGGGACGTAAAAGAACCCACACATTTGTCGCTAAGAGTAGGGAACGTAGTTCCCGGTATTGTGGTCTGTCTTCTGTTGTGTATCATGGTTGGGAGGGTAAAAAAAGGGGCCACAGTAATTGACGCAAGCTGTTGTGGCGCTCTCCCAGCTTGACTGGAAAAGTTAATAAAATAAATAAACCCCTTTTATACACACGCACAAAAGTAGCACGACACTCCAAAATCGTAGCATGTTACCGATATTTGGAGTGCCGAGCCCACAATGTAACCCACCGACTATAATTTCTGGCGCGGGTTCCTAATTATGCTCTCTGATTGTTCTGTTTACACACGATAATTTTACCGTGCCGTGCCCGAAAAACATAGGTACGGTACCGAGATTTCGGAAAGCGGAGCCACGGTTTTGTGCTAGTGTAAAGCTGGCTTTAGATGACGAAAGGGACCGCTTATGAATAGCTTGAGTAGTTTACATTTATATACATTTTGAGCATTATTCCTTCCCTAACGAGATAACTTTTGTGTTTTAAAAGGAGCGGTTTCATGATGGGTGAGCATCAAGCCCTTTTAAAGAAAGCATTATTTGTGTTGTCAAGTCGAATAAAACTGTCAAGTAAATCTCAGCCAGGATTCCAAGAGTTGTTGAAGTGAGTGGTTTAGTTTTGACTCAGTGAGTCGACAGTTAGTGATCATATAGAGACCTTTGGATTCTTTGGGAAGAAAATAATTTTGGCATCATTTGACTCTCCTCACCAATGCCAACGACTTAACGTCACTTGCCCGATTTGTACATTTATTCATTTGCAAATTTAGTGAGAGTTAACTAACAATAAAGTCATTTGGCTTCGATGTCAGGTACATAGCCAGCAACATAGATTCCGCACGGTTGACCGTAAAGTAAACGAAGGCTCGGTGGCCTCATGGTTAATGCGCTCGACTCCGAGTGGCCCGGGTTCGGGTCCTTTGCGCCCGTTTCTCGAAAGTCCCGAAAACGTTTCGTGCCCGAAAAGCCATTTGTGAAACTGCCAACCGCTTGTTTTGGAAAGGCGACCTTTTAACATGTTTCAAGCTAACTAAAAGAAATATACCTGTGAAGTTTGACGACTTTTCTAAAAATCCTCTCCGTTCTTGAGATACAAAAGGAATTGTGACACCCGAAAATACCCCGAAAAGTTTCGGGACTTTCGAGAAACGGGACCCTGGCCGGTGACATTGTGTTGTGTTCCTTTGCGCCCGTTTCTCGAAAGTCCCGAAAACATTTCGTGCCCGAAAAGCCATTTGTGAAACCGCCAACCGCTTCTTTTGGAAAGGCGACCTTTTAACATGTTTCAAGCTAACTAAAAGAACTATATCTGTGAAGTTTGACGACTTTTCTAAAAATGCTCTCCGTTCTTGAGATACAAAAGGAATTGTGACACCCGAAAATACCCCGAAATGTTTCGGGACTTTTGAGAAACGGGACCCCGGCCGGTGACATTGT
>NC_090875.1:21322360-21324860 GCF_036669935.1 Montipora foliosa
GCATAAGAAAGTTTCAACCAGCGTGGCAGAAGAGCTAAAATGAAATATGAAGTTTATATATTATCCTTTAGTGTTGTTGTGGTTGTCTATTTTTGGACAAGTAGTTTTGTGGTTCGGACAAGCAAAATACACATTGTACTTGTCCCAAGGCAGAAATGAATTGAAAAGAAAGTTTCTTGCCCTGCTTTGTGCATTACTAGCTTTAAACAATCCATAATATTCAACGATCAGGTTTAGCGTTACATTCAATAGTTTTCTAGTTAGCATTTCTTTGGATGGGGTGCAGGGATGGCGCAGTGATGGCGCAGTGATGGCGCAGTGATGGTGCAGGGATGGCGCAGTGGTGAGAGCACTCGCCTCTCACCAATGTGACCCGGGTTCGATTTCCAGACTCTGCGTCATATGTTGGTTGAGTTTGTTGGTTCTCTACTCTGCACCGAGAGGTTTTTCTACGGGTACTCCGGTTTTCCCCGCTCCTCAAAAACCATTGATTTGCATTAACTTGTTAATTTCAATTTACAGTGTCCCCGATTAGTACTCTGCAGCGCTAGAAGATTAGACACTTAAATAAAGTTCCTTTCCTTTCCTTTTTTGTAACTGATACGTTGAGTCTGTGCATCCGTATTGTTTTAAAGATCTGAATGCATCTGTGGTCGGAGATGAATACTTGCTATTTACTTCCTAGCTAGAATGTGCGGAAAGCACTACTCACTTGCGTGGTATATAGACCGAATGCATAAATGGCGGCCAAAAAACTATTCTTTTGTTTATGTGCTAATTAGACTCACTAGCCTTGTATGCATGCACAAAATACAAAAGAAATGTTGCTTGAGAGCGAGGCTAGTGAGTCTAATTAGCACATAAACAAAAGAATACATTTTTGCCCTCCATTTATGCATTCGGTCTATACTGATGCAAAATAATGCCCTAATGCAGCACTCGTACCAGTTTCCCCAAGTTTCCTTGTGTGACGATTGGTTACGCAATCATTCATCAGAACTCAACTACCCTTGCAATGTGACTTCGTTAAAAAAGTTGTCGCAATTTTGATGTTGCTAACGAACCTCTACATTTTCTTTGCAAACCTCTCTCTCGTTTCATTGCACTGTTTTAGATCGTCTTTGGCGTGCTATTACAGATCAATGATGGAAGAATTAATTTCAAAGGTGAAGCAAACGCATTCCGTGCCACTCAAAAGAAGTGATTCACCAGAGGTATTGTATACAAGGCCAGTTGCGCTTTTTCGCGCTTGGACTGGAACAAGCATGGAAAGGAGGCTAAATGGGCTCGCTCCAGTCCAACCGCGAGAATACGAAACTGGCGTCTCAACTGCTGCGGTCTTTGGTCTACTTAACCCAGTACAGTCCTTTGCGTCTCTGTATCGTGTATACTTGGACACTATCATCTTCTGCGTTGACGTTACTCTCCGAAGGCATCACTCTGGGCGCGGGCCTTAGAGAACTTTTGATAAACGTTTGAGGTTCTCCGTTATGTTTTTCAACGGCTACATATAAGGTTCCACGTAAGCCTTTAACCGCATCGTTTCACAACCTGAAGTCATTTTGCCTCGCGTATAAATTTTGCAGATATAAAATCAACCACCTCTTGTGCGATTGTTTTCGTGGTGATCGCAACGACACAAGGACAAAACAATGAGAATTAAGGTGATTCAAGTAAATTTTATGTAGCGGCTGCAGGACTAGTGATCTCCTATTTTTCGTTCCCAACTAACGAAAACAAAAAAAGGGGATGTTCAATCTTCCCCCCATCTTAAACCACTACTATTTTCAAGAAAAATCTGAACATCAGTTCAACTGAGAACGCTGTTCATTAATATCTTGTCCTCTCAGAACCACAAGGAACGGCTCGCGCAACTCAACATCGCTGTGAGAATCTTCCACATCATGATCAATCTGGTGAAGGTAAGCCACGGCATTGGTTCAATAACCATGGATGCTGACTATCCAATAATCTAGCTATCAATATAGCAATAAACACGTTTTTGTTTTCTTTCAACTTTTACCCCTGAGCAGTTGACGTGAAGGTATATTTCCCTGTTGCAAATATTGACACTGTTAGAGAACAGCAGTTTGTAAATCAGTCAGCTACGCCCCTGATAGATCGTATTTTTGATTTAATTGTGCATCCTGCTTCTATCACCTCGAGCGAGTGTTACTACTATGAAGACGTATGAATATAAATTTGAGTTAATGAAGTAAATTGAATTAATGAAGTCAATTGAAAGGTTTAGAACAAAGATAGGACTATACAGATGAATATGCTTACTTTTAGCAATTTTTTTGACATGGTCGATACGTTAAAGCACTAGACGAATGAGCAGAGGTGGTTTTTGTTTTCATTTTTTTCACAGGCTTTTAACCAAAAGAGGGCGATACTTGGGGCATCATTGAAGGTAACTTTCACGAATTAGGTATCAGTAGTTGATTTGATCTCACCTGCTGTAAGATGGCTCAAACGAGTTTGAATGTTGTGTGAAAAA
>NC_090875.1:21329860-21332360 GCF_036669935.1 Montipora foliosa
TGTTATGTGGAGCTGCCATTTAAGGAACCACCTAAACACACCCGTCTGGTAAGTTGACCGTGCCATACTGATGAGACTTAACAAGACCGCAACAGCTGTTCAAGGCTGCCAATGAGCCAGGTGTTGGGATTGTGCGCATGCGTGATGGCCACACCGGTTTTTGGTGTTCTGGTGTGTTCCCCCTTTATGTGTCCTGTATTCAAAGTTGTCCCTTCAAGGTTTTGTACAAAGTGATTTCGACGAAAGATCTTACCAACGGTCAATGTTCAGTGTGTCAATTTGCTTGTTGTTATGAACGAAAAATATGCCGAGATTTCTGATGCAAAGTATTTCGTATCACATCTTCAAGCGCTCGGCTTCATCGCAAATAAGTCAAGGTGACACAGCACGTCGTCGCTCATTTTATAACGTTTCGTATATTATTCTTTTATATAGCGTATTTTTATCACCAGACCGGCATTTGAGCCCGAAACAACCCGCGTCCCTCATGAAAATTATTTGCTTCGCTGCGTCCTAAATCATCAACAGCTCTATCCGGCTTAATTGTGTTATTTACTGCACTTTGTTTCTGCTTTTAGGCGATGCTCGCATTGAACAAGTGTCATGAGGCCTTTTGGCTTGGAAACCTGAAAAACAGGGATATTCACGGAGAGGTGGTATCCTCACAACAGTCAACGGAAACTGAAGAAACTAAAGGAGAAGAAGAAGAAGATGGTGATAACGAAGAAGAAATGGAGGAAGATGATGATGATGACGAGGTAAATGGACTAACCCCTCGGAATATCCTTCGGGAAAGCCCTAGGAATCCTAGACTACCATGCTTTTCTGATCCCGCGGGACTTGTATCATGAAGGGTTATGGTTAGCGATACCTGTTTGGGCAAATGTTGCACGCAAAAACAAAGTTGTGCGTTAGCCGTTCAAACCGTTGCAATGCTGCGTTCACAAAAGAACCAATAGTTGAGCGAAATTTGATAGCGAGGAACTAACAACTAGAAACCAGACTCTCTCGTTCAGATTAACTACGCCATATTGACGTTTGCGGCCTGGTGTGAGCATGCGTATGTTCTACAATTGTTGAACAAAGTGTTCAAACGGCTTCAGCACCATTCAACATTTTCGAGAACAAAGGAAAAGTCGAATCGATGTTGAATGAGAGTTAAAAGCGATTTAAACTTGATTCAACACGCTTTCAACAAGCTTTCAACGTTTTTTACGCTTTCAACAATGTTGGACGACCTGTTTAAATGCACCGAACATTTGGTTAAACAAAGTGTTGAATGCATGTTTGAAGCAAATGTTGAAACTTTATCCTTCGGTCGCCAGATATGTTCAGAATACATACAATGAACGTCACAAAGTGTCCCCAAAATGCTGCCCGTCAAATAAGGATAAACACCTGCATTTACCCTAAGGATAAACAGCTGCATTTACCCTAAGGATAAACGGGTGCATTTACCCTAAGCATAAACAGCTGCATTTACCCTAAGGATAAACAGCTGCATTTACCCTAAGGATAAACAGCTGCGTTTACCCTAAGGATAAACACCTTTATTTATCCTAAGGATAAGCAGCTGCATTTACCCTAATGATAAACAGCAGCATTTACCCTAAGGATAAACAGCTCCCTTTACCCTAAGGATAAACGGCTGCATTTACCCTAAGGATAAACGGCTGCATTTACCCTAAGGATAAACGGCTGCATTTACCCTAACGATAAACAGCTTCTTTTACCCTAAGGATAAGCAGCTGCATTTACCCTAATGATAAACAGCAGCATTTACCCAAAGGATAAACAGCTGCCTTTACCCTAAGGATAAACAGCTGCCTTTACCCTAAGGATAAACAGCTGCCTTTACCCTAAGGATAAACAGCTGCATTTACCGTAAGGATAAACAGCTGCGTTTACCCTAAGGATAAACAGCTTTAGTTACCCTAAGGATAAACGGTTGCACTTACCCTAAGGATAAACAGCTGCATTTACCCTAATGACAAACGGCTGCATTTACCCTAAGGATAAACAGCTGCGTTTACCCTAAGGATAAACAGCTGCATTTACCCTAAGGATAAACAGCTTTATTTACCCTAAGGATAAACGGCTGCACTTACCCTAAGGATAAACAGCTGCATTTACCCTAAGGATAAACAGCTGCACTTACCCTAAGGATAAACAGCTTTATTTACCCTAAGGATAAACGGCTGCACTTACCCTAAGGATAAACAGCTGCATTTACCCTAAGGATAAACGGCTGCATTTACCCTAAGGATAAACAGCTGCATTTACCCTAAGGATAAACAGCTGCATTTACCCTAATGATAAACAACTGCATTTACCCTAAGGATAAACGGCTGCATTTACCCTAAGGATAAACAGCTGCATTTACCCTAATGATAAACAGCTGCATTTACCCTAAGGATAAACAGCTGCATTTACCCTAAGGATAAACAGCTGCATTTACCTTAATGATAAACAACTGCATTTACCCTAAGGATAAACGGCT
>NC_090875.1:21339860-21344860 GCF_036669935.1 Montipora foliosa
GTAAGATAAATGTTAAAACTTGTGTTTTCCTGGTCAACCTTGTCAACATGACAAAATTGCTTACAAGTTTCGAACTCTCGCCACTTGTGCGTCTCTGAACAATACTGTCGAAGTGGAAGTTCAAGCTTTTTGGAAAATGATTTCAGTATGTTTCTGTGCAAAAAAATATAAGGCAGTTTTCTTTTGTTTGAGACAGAATGAAGCATTTCCTCGGCCCTCGAAGTTTTTTTAAAAAAGGAAATGTGATGCGGAATGAAATCATCCACAAGAAGATTCGTAAAAATTTCGATTCGTATCGACGACCCCTTCCAAAATGAATAGCAAGTCAGCGTATCCATTTTCAACAAAAATAAACTCAACCAAGGTACATAGAGCGGTTTTCGATTGAGTGTCGAAAGTAATTAGCGAATTGCTTGGGTTTATGATTACTTCACTCAGTGGTTGGTTCAAAGTGCTCGCGCCACTTTTTCAACCAATCAGAAGTGAAACCAAAACCAATCGTGGCTCGCGAGTGCACATTTTCCCGCGCTTTGTGTCGGCTACCTGTAATTACTTCGAGTTTTGATTGGTTTACTGGATTGTCTCCGTCCTTCTTGATTGGCCAAAGTAATTAATTTGGTTTTGGTTTTACGACACTCATTTGAAAACCGCTCTATCACATTCCAACCTTTTC
The DNA here is from genome assembly GCF_036669935.1 of Montipora foliosa. Lineage (NCBI taxonomy): Eukaryota > Metazoa > Cnidaria > Anthozoa > Scleractinia > Acroporidae > Montipora > Montipora foliosa. The sequence goes on from NC_090875.1 coordinate 21,340,534, forward strand.
CTGCAACTGCATTCTTTCCGCAATAAGTCCTTGTGGTGATGGTGGCAATCGTGGTCCCTGACAGTCAGTCTCCACAACCAAACCGGCGATTACAAAGACAGCAACAAGAATGACGTGAACTATTTTCTTCATTTTGATTGTGTGAAAACCGAAGAATCTTGAGTATGTAACTTTGTGTGTTGCTGTCTGAAAAGTCTTCTTGTTTTCCTGAAAGGAAAGAAGTAAATTTTTTATTCTTCGAACCAAGAAAAAGCTCCCACTTTTCCTTTCGGCTTAATTGTGTGTTTTAAAACAACGGCCTCGTGCTCACTGCTCATAGAGACCTTCGAGGCGCATGCGCTTTAGAAAACCCTAAGACTGTACGTAGATGATAAACTGAATCAGCAGTGCAAAGTGGTGACTATTTACCGCGATCTATAGTAAGAAATGTATGATAGGCATAGCATCTGGGCTGTAATTTACAGTGCAATGGCTGAAGATACGTAAAAGATGAAGACTGCAAAACCTGCCCGTGTTTGTGCGTTATGGAGAAAACACATTTTGTACTGAGAAGCAATGACGAAGTGAGATTCGAGTTGGGTTAGGATTTCTCCCTCACGTTTTCCGCATTCTCACGCTTTCATTTCTTACAAGGTGTAGCTTCTCTGACGAAAGACTGCATAGCATTACCTACCTAGAGTTTTAAAAGAAGGCATATTTTGAGCTACCTTACAGTTACTTATGACATCTGTGATTTGAGCTCAAATTTCCCTTTGTTTTCATTCTGAGTCTTTTGTCAAAAGATCTCAATTAATCCGTTATGAATAAATGGATATTCAAAATGAACTAAAAACCTCTTGCTTTGCAAGATTTGGATGCCAACTTTCACGGTTATCAGGCTAATAAAGAGACAGTGCCATTACATTTTCCTTAAAACTGTGAAAACAATATTCATACTGACTCTGTCTGTGATATTTTAACTCATCGTTAATTAAGCAATAAAGGGCCTAGAGGATTGTAAATCAATTACATCCGGTTTCTGTTCAATTCTAAGTTGCCATGTTTCAAAACAACTCGGAAAGAAACAAAAGACAAACTAAAACTCAACCGTGATACCAAGATTCGTGTACCCAAGTGGCAAAAGTCATTTCACGACTTTATAACCATTGAAAGCGGTGAAAGCAGGGCCGTACTGAAATGAATTTCAAGCGTGGTAAGGAAGCCTTTTATTTAAAGTAAAAAACGTATTTTACCTTATCATTCTGTGTTTCTAAATTAACGCTCTTTAAATATGCAAAATACACTTGCTAGTTAAACCATGCAAAAAAGCATGTTTCTATCTATTTTGCCATAAAGGGATTATCAACATCCAATTTTCGGATGTTGGACCTTTTGTAATAATTTATGGGTGATAAACTGTAGCATACCCGTTCAGCTATTTGCATATCAACCGGATGGGTAAATAAGATAAGTGGAATGATTATTGTGTGAAATTTGTGCAATCCATCGCTTTGTAAAGTGGTTATAGAAGCTTAATATATTTGGACAAAAAAATCCATCTACTCTAATTTAAACAGTCTGTTTTCCCCCTAAATCAAGATGGCAGCGAAAATTGAGATTATTTCAATGCATTGATTAAATCTGGATACCCATACCAAAAAAAAGGTGTTAAATTGTCAACCACACTATTAAAAGCTGTATTGTACAATCTAAAAAATGTGATTCGCTTCTATCCGCGAAACTCGATCAATTCCGGTGTAACTAATAGAGACTGCATAAAAGTGTTCTACCACTTCATTCAACCGTGTAGGTTAAGGGCTTTTGTACTGCTATACCCTCTCGATCATTCTCGACGAATTTAAAGTACGTTTTATCAACGATTTACTGTACATGTATGTGTGTACAGTAGATTTTTTCGATCGGGTTTCGGCAGCCTATACCTCCTAGATAAATAGGAAGAGGTGGCCACTGACTGTGAAACCGCATCTGACAACACCTTTTCGCCTTTGTTTAGCCTGCGCATCTGAGCAGTCGAGCATGCTCTTCATGTACTTCGAACCACTGGAAGCCTGCTCGTAGACTAGTCTTCGTAGAATAAAACTGTCAACAACCGTTTATCAATCGTTGCAAAAAACTTGAAGAAACACGGTTTTTTTCCTTTCCTCCACTGTTTGTACATTGGAAATCGATCAGGTTGTTCACAAAACCCAGTCACCTCTTTACTGACACCCATTGAATTAATTGAATTAAGGGTGGACCATTCCTGCACTTTGAGAGATGACGAAATAGTGGCATAGCTTCCCTTTAAAAGAACGCCAGCAACAGAGAGGGCAAAGAAAGGTAATACAGTTTTGTCAAACTCTTACTGCGAAACTCGGAGATCGTAAACATTGGTATGATTACTTATAGTATCTTATTGTGGGTTTTAATTTATTTAATCACTAAGGCCACGTCATCCTAATCTAATTTTAAAAAAAAGATTGCTCTTTCACAAATATAGATTTTTAAAGACTAAAAACAGTGAGGATAAAATTTGTTCCACCAAAAGAGCAGACAGAAAAGTATAAAATTAAAAAAAAGTAGAGCTTATCTGCTGAATACTCCGCCACGTATTTGCATAATTGCCAACGAGCAAGCCGAGCGAAGACGCGAGGTTTGCGAGGCGGCCAGCGTAATGCCGTGCGAAGTGTTGCAGCAGGCAGAAAAATTCTCGATCGTGCTGAGAAAAGTGTAATGTAAGGCTACGTAGTGTAATGTAAGATTCCCTGGAGATTTAGTGGGGACCAATGAAAACGCGTGTTTTGATGTGTGACGTCAATAGCCAAACTTGCATGACGCGCGCCACTAATGATGATCTTGTGTTCGGAGGTGAGTGAAAACAATTTTTTCCCATTTCCCTGACCATTGGTTGTGTACACTTGCTTTGAGTGTTCTTCAATGTTTATTTTCGAACCATCGTGTTCTATATTGAGTGAACGATCTCACAACTAAACCGGCGTACGTGTCCTTATCGGCCGCTGTTGTCAATGTAGAGCAGTTTGTTTTTCGTTTTGTAACCATTGAGTCATGAACAATTTAATTTAATTTTCAAAGAAAATATGTTGTCTGCAAAGTACACAATAAAGCGATCAATTTGACTTGCGATTCATGGCCGTATCTTGCAAAATAACAATTCTACGAGTGAAACAACTTTCATGTGCGATAGAGTTTGATTCCCTGTTACATGTTCCACACTGAAAAGTCTGAAAACGCTTTGGCGATTTTTTACATGGCATTGATTTTATTCAAGTTAATATTTGGGCTAAACTTCAGAATACCCCGCCACTTATTTGCATTTCATTGAATAAGAATAAGCTCTATTGTATTAAGTCTCGTTCTTTAGAAGATGCCGCATAGGGGAAACAATAGTGGCTAGCTGTGGCGAGGTATTTTGAAGTTGTTCCAATTATTGTATATTCCTGTTAAAATTACGGCCGTTCAAAAATTACTGCAGTATTTTCCATATTATTGCAAAACACGTTGACACCTACATTGTTGTTGGAGATACAAAGTGTGCAATTTCTATTATTGTATTATTGCTAACCAGATAAGTTGAGTTGCAGTACTTTCGAAAAAAAAATTACAACTATTGTTGGGTATTTTGGAACTCTGATACAAATCTGAGAACTATGTATTATCTTGACTGTTTCGTTGGCACTTAGCGATAGCTAGTACTAGTAATAACATCTCTTGTATTCTGACTCGTTCTGAAAGTCGCTTATAGTATTGAAGTCGGAACGAAGATTCAAGTTTTTCATCAAATAGAGTCATGTTTTATGACTGAATTTGTTTTTTTCTATTATTTTACAAGCGCGCACGGAGCCAGGAGAGGTGATTCATTCATTTCCTTTAATTGGATAAAGAATTGGACTGAGAAATTTTTGTTGGAATTTTTTTCATGACCACTAAACAAAAAGCGTGCAATAAACCATAATACTACCCTTTACTAACAACCTACCTATCTCCTTTGCTCCGGGATATTCAATGGGTGCTTTGTTTTTGAAGGAATGAGCTACGCGGTATTAATAGCGCTTGTCGCCTTCGTCCCAATAGTCTTTAAATCATGATGTGGGCGGAACATTCTTTTACTTTGACAGATCACGTGTTTCCGCGTTAAGGGCTTTTGTACTGCTATACCCTCTCGATCATTCTCGACGAATTTAAGTACGTTTTATCAACGATTTACTGTACATGTATGTGTGTACAGTAGATTTTTTCGATCGGGTTTTGGCAGTCGAGCATGCTCTTCATGTACTTCGAACCACTGGGAGCCTGCTCGTAGGCTAGTCTTCGTAGAATAAAACTGTCA
>NC_090875.1:21349860-21357360 GCF_036669935.1 Montipora foliosa
ACATCCCGTGAAATTTTATTTTCACAGAGTGAAAATATTAAATTCACGAGCCGTGACCGTGAAATGTATTTCACGGTTCACCATGAAATCCATAAGCCCCCTTTTCGCCTGAAAGGTCACAACTCTGAATCGAATTCTCAGCGAAAGATTAATGACAATCGATCGTAAAAACACGAAAATTTCTGCAGTCTCTGACTTTTATGTTTTGTGAAAAGAAAGAAGCCTGATCACGTGCTAGGCAACCATAAAGGTGCACGTGATCACCTTGTGTCAACTGAATGAACTACGGGAGAGAATGTTACTCGTTCTTCGTTTTCAGAGTAAAACAACGTCTTTGGTTTTTAATTTTGTTGTAATATTTAACCAGAAACCCATAAGGGTTGAAACGTGTAACGCGCGTTCACAGCTTCCGAATATTCACGGTACGAATTGATTGGTTGAATGTCTCAGTGCTAAGTACCATATTTGGAAACCCCTCGCTCTTGTTGTTCCAAATATGGTACTTAGCAAATTGAATATTCAGAAGCTTGTTTCCCCAGCAGACAAGGGACCGTTACACGTTTCAACCCTTATGGGTTTCTGATTTAATTGAATATTTACACTTCATCTGTCTGAACATCTATGAGATAATAAAAAAGACTTGCGAATTATCGCAAATCACAATGCTGACAAGAACAAAAGCTTAACACGGGAATTTTTAGTTATTGTGAAAATCTTTCTATATTCGTTAGCAATCATACTTTCAAATTTCAGAGAAATCGACCGTTCCGCGAATATTTTACAAGTTTTTTTCAATAGGATGTCAAAAGGCCGAGTGGATGTTGTGCATACTTGGGCAAGTTCGGGCGATCAAGTTGCGCGTGACCCGTTATAAATATTTTTTCACCAAATGTTCGCGAATCGTCAAGTATGACCACACAAGACAAAAACATCATTCCTAAAGCTTATTCTACGCAGAAAGTTGGTTCTGGAGGTAATTTTGAGAGTGGAAATCAAGTTTACGGCAGACGGGAAATACAAACTCACGAGGCCGTATTCTATATTTAACAAAAATTAGTGAAATTTCCAATTGTTACCTGAAGACTGTGCAGAATTGAGTACAAATAGATATAAATAAGCCAGACAACAGAGATAACAGGCCCGCTTAAGTTGTTCAATCCCTTCTCTGTCTTTGTTAAACCCATAAGTTACTAGAGGATCTCATTGGGGGTGTAGCAAACACGGTACAGGGTTAAAAGTTTTGCAATTTCACGCTGCACGCTTAATTTTTACATCAAATAATTGTTCAGAGATTAGGAAAAGCTACAAACAACACGGTTATCTGGACAAAATAATTCACGACACACGGTTAATTTTTTCCCTTTTTCACGACACACGGTTAATTTTTTGACGTTTCACGCCACACGCTTAACCCCATTGAGACCCTCTCACTAGAGAATTTTCCATTTGATTTTAGTGTTGTACAAAACACCACACTTGGTACAATATTAGAACTACAGCTACCCCCAATTTTCTTTTTGGATTCTAAGAGCACTTGCTAAGTTCTGTTTTTTCCGCATAGTTTTGAACCGCGCAACAATATCGCTATATGAAGCACCGTCGATAGGAAACCCGATTATCTTGAGATGCGCAGAACGTATGCGCAGTAACAATAGTAGGCACCGTCCTTAACAAGCGCGAAGAAGCTGTAAAAATGGCATCTGATTGGTCGACAAAATGACACTGATCCTCGTGACGCCCAGATAATCGACAGCCAATGTGTATAGACCTATTTGAAAACTTCTCCAAGGAGATGAGAGACAAGATATTCAGGCATGGCTACGAGGCTTTATGGTCAAAGCTGCGTTGGCCTTGAACTAGCATCCAGGCTTCTTGCTACACACAATAGATCCTGGTGACGAAGTAAATCAAAGATGGCGGCTGAATTGCACGAAGAATCCTCGTCTAACAAATCAACGTTTATATGTTCTAACTGTGGTTTTGAATGCCGTTATGAATATTTTGGGAAGACTCCTCCTTTTTCTAAATCTACACTGTATGTGTATTTACATTGCGCCTGGGAATCAAAAAATATGGTATAACCGAGGTTTCTTTTGTATTTCCCTCATGAATTGCAGTCTTTTGGAGGATGCGTACGTTATTCGTGATCCTTTCTCGTCGTCAGCGGGGCATCTTACACCTTGGCGGACAGTGTTTTCTCTGCTCTAGAGATGTTTGCGTGTCCCAGGTATCTATGTAGAGTGCACATTGAAACTATAGGGAAGATATCTGTTAAGTTTGGACAATGTGCGAGCCAGCGAGGCATGCGAGCCATGGCTACGAGTCATGCAAGCCAAGATAGCGAGTCAACATGCCAATCACACAATTATTGAAAGCTAACTGTTTTAAAATGGGTGCTTAGACTCAATAACAGTTTATCAGCGCTATTTGAAATGGGTGCTTAGACTTAAATGCGAAATTTGCATGCCTCGCATGACTCGCTGGCTCGCAAATTGTCCAGCCCCATATCTGTTTACAAACCTTGCTTTTGCTATTGAAATGTGCCAACCACAGGAACAAAAGACCCTTTGTTTTGACAGCCAATGAGGCTCCGGTTGGCACATTAATGATAATAGGTGACGTCATCTATATCTTCCCTATTGATAATAATAAATAACTATGAACTTGAAGTGTCAAGTCCTTTAACATGCATGGCGCCCTGTAATATTGGAAACACTGTTAACATTGAAATCAAATGTAATGAACTCAAATCAAATCAAATATTGGTTTTTGAGGCGAGGATAAAACCAGAGTACCCAGAGAAAATGTTCTCGGGACACTGCAGAGTAGAGTAGAGAATTAACAAACTCAACCCACATACATAACTGATTAGAGTGTAATGTGAAGTGCTAGGTTTCTACCCCATACGAACCATGTGAGTGTTAGCCCTACTGATGGAAATAAGCCCACACCAGGACAGAGGAAAACTCTGACCAGGGTGGGAATTGAACCCACGACCTTCAGGTTCGATCAGCACTGCTCTACCGACTAAGCTACAAGGTCAGATGGGAGAAGGTGGAGGGAACTGTCAACTGTGGGAATTGTTAAAGTCATGTCAATGAACAATAATTGTACAAGGAAGGATTATGTTTTTGCAAACATTGGCTGTGTAGCACTTATATTTGAACAGATTTAAAGTGCACCTAACCCCAAAATATTTTTTTCGCTAAAATGAATCTTTGCAACTGTTCGAAACGCATTGCGGCCATTTTTTCATTTTTCTAACAAATCCTGGCATTTTATAGGCTGCGAAAGTTGCGAAAATCCAAGCATCTTTTGTTCACGACCGAGTCAGAAGGGGAGTGGGACTATTCCTGATTTGACGTCACAAACTGATTTACATTGCATTAACTCTTTGTAAAAATGCATGCAAAGTAGATTGTGACGTCAAACCAGGAATAGACCCACTCCCCTTCTGACTCGGTCGTGAACAAAAGATGCTTGGATTTTCGCCACTTTCGAAGCCTATAAAATGCCAGGATTTGTTAAAAAAATGAAAAAATGGCCACAATGCATTTCGAACAGTTGGAAAGATTCATTTTAGCAAAAAAAATATTTTGGGGTTAGGTGCACTTTAACTGATTAGAGTGAAATGTGAAGTGTTAGTTTTCTACCCCATATGAACCATGTGAGCGTTAGCCCTACTAACGGAAATGGGCAGTGTATGGAAGTATATGGCGCAGAGTCTAGGAATCGAACCCAGACCACATTGGTGGTAGGCGAGTGCTCTCACTACTGCACCACTCCTGCTCCCTTATTGCACCAAATTATTGCACCTTTGATGGTAACGTGGACTTTAAAGTTCAAATTCAATAAACAGTTCTGTTTTTCACTGTTGTCAATCACTGTCACACATCAGTTCAATGAGATAAATTGAGTTAGAGTGGTGTGATTGACTGAGTTAGATGAACTGTCATTGTCTGCTAGCTGTCATTGCAAAAAAATGTGATTGATGGCAGAACTAAACTATTGGTAGGACCTTGTGTTTGAAAGGTTGCATCAGTTGGGAAAAAAAAAAAAACTTGAAATTCTATTTTCATCGATTTTTATCAACTGACCATTCCACAATTTTGGCTGAGTAATCTGACTTGTCTTTGAATGGCAGTGACATTACCGACCGCTTTGTTTTGATATATATTAGGCTCTTTGCTTTCCTTGTGTTAATATTGCAGCAACAATCATTGTCCGTTTTAAGAAAACTGTTCTCATTTATTCGAATCATCTAGCATTTAATTAGAGCTATGGAACGTGTTAGAATTTCACAGGAAAACGAGTCATATAGAGTACCCACAAGGGCGCAGGAATTATCGTGAGGAAATGCGTGAATACCCAACTTCTTCTACACCCAAAATTCAGATCTCGTCCTATACTAAATGCTAGACGAATTTCTCATAGTAAAATAAGAATTTTGCTACTCGTGCTATCAGTAAGGTTATGGAATCTGCTACTGGTACCATTTACTTGTCTCCATTGGTACAAGCGTAAACCGAAGTACGTAAGTTTTTTATCTTTTTATTTGTCCTAACCTTTCCAGTGTTGCATTTGTCAAAATTACTGTTATTCTCTGCTACATCATGCGATGATTATTTTTTCCTCGTATTCTTAGTATATTATTATCAAAGCTATAATAATTTAAGTCGTATATCCAGGTATATTCTTTAGGTTTTGACGCAACGCTTTTCAATTTAAAATCTCTAGGATATTGTTGTAACCATTCACTATATATGTCGTATGCAAGTGGATATGTGCTATGTGCTACACGTCCATATTAATTAAGCCTCATGCAAGACATGTGTAGCTTTTGTTGTTTCTATTTGTTGGCGTATAGCGTGCCACGTACCAGGCTTATTTTACGTTAAGATAAGTTAGAATCTATAATAATTGTTAGTATCTTAATTATCCTATTTCAGTTCGAACCTACGATCTATCTGAGAACTACAAGTTATGAATAACTACAGTTGGCTTCTATATCTGTAAACCTTTATCATCCAGACTAAGAACATTATCATGTGCAAACTACGGATTTATTTGCTATCGTTCGATTTGGATTTGTCAACTCCACCATCATTATTTATAGCAATAACACTGTACACAGCCTTCGTTGATTATTTTTCTGATTGTCTGTATATGAAATCGCTTTGAATCAATCTGTTGAGTTCGAACCAAGTACCAAGAGATCCTGTGACTGTTTGAGAGCTTTGGAATATTGGCAACCTTTGTTAGTTTTGGGCAGTTACATTAGTTCGAATTCGGCTACATTATTGAAGATTTGGTTTTATCAATGGAGTCGAGATAATGTAAATTGACTACCGTACAGAGATTCGAAAAGCTTTTAGAATCTCTGTATGGTGGTCAATTTACATTATCAACTCCGTTGATAAAACCAAATTTTTGTATACTACTTCCCCATCGATGCAGCACCACAGTTTCTTTAGAAACCATGCCCTCCAAACATTATTGAAGAGCCCAGTTCGACTGCACCGTGTCTGCAAAGGTACATTGTATTCAAGGAATACGATTACATCAGTGCGACATTAGATATTTGGACACGACACCCTGTCACCAAACACTATCTTGTTGACATAGCTTTATTACTTCCGATTCGATAATCTGCTACTCGTGCTATCAGTAAGGTTATGGAATCTGCTACTGGTAATGTGAAAAAAATAACAAGAGGAATCGTCAGTGAAGTTCTTGAATGAGACGATTCATTCTGAATTCGCTGTTCCTGAAAAATTGATGTTTTTCCTACGACTGGAATATCAGGCACGTATTGATAGAGGATTTAGAGAGTCCCAAAAGGGAAGACCGTAAATGAAGGTCTACAAGGTGGTTACAAATTAAGGATACTAAGCTATTTCATTGCAAAGAAAAAATCACTGTTATCAGTGAGGTGCTGTGGGTGATTTATCGTGGAAACCAACGATCATTCATTCTTCTTTAACCTGCGCTGTGGCATCCAGGGCTTCTCGTCACGTGCAAAGAATGGATGGATGCTTCTTGCTTCTGTCTGAAAGTTCAGGTAAGATAAATGTTAAAACTTGTGTTTTCCTAATCAACCTTGTCAACATGACAAAATTGCTTACAAGTTTCGAACTCTCGCCACTTCGGCCAGGTTTGCGTCTCTGAACAATACTGTCGAAGTGGAAGTTCAAGCTTTTTGGAAAATGATTTCAGTATGTTTCTGTGCAAAAAAATATGAGGCAGTTTTCTTTTGTTTGAGACAGAATGAAGCATTTCCTCGGCCCTCGAAATTTTTTTAACCGCATAGACCACTGACCAAAACATCGCAGGAACGTGTAACAACATTGTCCTTCAAAATGTGATGGGTAAAAGGAATGATGCGGAATGAAATCATCCACAAGAAGATGAATAGCAAGTCAGTGTATCCATTTTCAACAAAAGTAACTCAACCAAGGTACATATCACATTCGAACCTTTTCCTGCAACTGCATTCTTTTCGCAATAAGTCCTGGTGGTGGTGGTGGTGGTGGTCGCTGGCAGTCAGTCTCCACAACCAAACCGGCGATTACAAAGACAGCAACAAGAATGGCGAGAGCTATTTTCTTCATTTTGATTGTGTGAAAACCGACGAATCTTGAGTATGCAACTTTGTGTGTTGCTGTCTGTGTCTGAAAGGTCTTCTTGTTTTCCTGAAAGGAAAGAAATACATTGTTTATTCTTCGAATCAAGAAAAAGCTCCCACTTTTCCTTTCGGTTTAATTGCGTGTTTTAAAACAACGGCCTCGTGCTCACTGCTCATAGAGACCTTCGAGGCGCATGCGCTTTAGAAAAACCCAAAGACTGTACGTAGATGATAAACTGAATCAGCAGTAACAAACCCCGATGCAAAGTGGTCACTATTTACCGCGATCTATAGTAAGAAATGTATGATAGGCATGGTATCTGGGCTGTAATTTACAGTGTGATGGCTGAAGATACGTAAAAGATGAAGACTGCAAAACTTGCCCGTGTTTGTGCGTTGTGGATAAAACACATTTTGTACTGAGAAGCAATGACCAAGTGAGATTAGGGTTAGGGTTAGGATCTCTCCCTCACTTTTTCCATATTCTCACGCTTTCATTTCTTACAAGGTGTAGCTTTTCTAACGAAAGACTGCATAGGATTACCTACCTAGAGTTTTAAAAGAAGGCATATTTCAGCTACCTTAGAGTTACTTATAACATCTGTGATTTGAGCTCAAATTTCCCTTTGTTTTCATTCTGAGTCTTTTGTCAAAAGATCTCAAGTAATCCGTTATGAATAAATGGATCTTCAAAATGAACCAAAAACCCCTTGCTTGCAACAACTAGAGGCCAACTTTCACGGTTATTAGGCTCATAAAGAGACAGTGCCATTACATTATCCCTAAAACTGTGAAAACAATATTCATACTGTCTCTGTCTTTGCTTTTTTAACTCATCATTAAGCAATAAAGGACCTAGAGGATTGTAAACCAAT
>NC_090875.1:21369860-21374860 GCF_036669935.1 Montipora foliosa
TTACTGGTCTGCAGATTTCTAGGCTGCAGATTACTGGTCTGCAGATTTCTAGTCTGTAGATTACTGGTATGCAGAGTCCAGATTCCTACCCGATTCCCTCCCTGGCCAGAGTTTCTGTCTGTCTTTTAATGGTGGACCCATTTTCATTACTGGGGCTAGCACCTAAAAGTGCTAGAGGGCCAACGTTTGAATAAACGTACCCACTTTCGGTATTTGCTCATGTTTAGTAGTTACCGACGCAATTTGAATGAGATAGAGCAAAGATGTAAATTCTACTTTATTGAAGATTTCACTGAGCGATGTCTACCTTTGAAGAGATGGATGTTAAGATCGGCCGCGGACGAAAGTTAAAGAGACTGATGCGGAAACCGTGAGAAAACAGTAGTCCATGCATACTCGGAGACCCAGGGGCAGATCGCGGAGGCAAGGGGAAGTCTAAGCCGGCAAAAGAAAATGGCGACGAAGAAAAGCCTACTATGCTTTTCTTCGTCGCCATTTTCTTTTGCCGGCTTAGACTTCCGCTTGCCTCCGCGATCTACCCCTGGGTCTCCGAGGATGTAGTCCATGATGAACTCCTGAATAAAGTCTGTCCGGTTCACCACTTTACGATTTAACGAGTCATCCACCATCCCAAACAATAGAGCGATTTCACATGATGTCCAAAACAAAGAAATAGCGGCCATTTTTCCACACAAATTTGGCCATTTCAAGGTCAATTACGAATTTTTTAATGACCGACGAAAATGTTCTTCATTTTATCAGCTTTCTTGGACCAAAATTTGACCGAAAACTGACGAGGCTCGAATATTTTTCGATTTTTTGGAGTTTTTTGGATCGGATTAGCGATCAATGCGTAATGTGATAATGCGATAAAAGTGTCAAATTTGCGACCCGTTGGTAACGGCAACGGAAGCGATCGCATTACGAATAATTGACATTTGTTGGCCAAAAATCACCCAAATCACCGATTTTTCGACGGAAAATTCATCCCAGAGGATAAAACTATTCACTGGACATGTAATAAAGGTAAATATGTGCGAGCGAAAGCGAAAACAAGCGAATATTTTCAGGGAAAACACAATTCTGTGAGATCGACGGACCATGTGGTGAAGACACGCAATTGTATCGCTAACAAATTAATCTTACCTTTTCAGCGATTTTAACGCTAGAAATCCCATCCAATGAACCACAAATCCTTTTCTTTATCTATTCCGAAGCCTGTAGTGTAACTTTTTGGCTGAAAAACTTTAGAAAAACCGCTTCACAAGAGCTTCGCGAGAGCTCCGCGATCGATTGAAAATTTGGTCATCGCATCAGCTCAAATTGCCTGAATTAGAATGGACGTCATGTAGGCGTAGTGAAAGCTAGAAAGCCGAGATTTTCAGGGAAACTGGGGGTATATCTCCCCAATAAACACGCCAAATTTCAGCGCGATCGGAGAAAATCGCGGCATTCAACGAATCCTACCAAAACCCGATACGCCGGCGTATGGGTTGAGGCCCACGCGTCGAAAAAGAGATTTATAATCTGTCGCCCGTCGAGCCGAAATCAAAGTGAGCTGCATTTCCGTAATAACTGTTCGCTGGAAAAGGTGGCCTTTATGAATTCATCATGTTTTATGATATGGGAACTTAACTGGATAGTTACTGGGTTGCCTATGGGCAAACCCAGTCGAGGTCTGCGTTTAGTTTGTTTGTTTTATTTATTTTCTTTTTTCTATTTTCCCTATTTTGTTTCAAGTTATCTATTAAACGATCAGAACTAGCTCAAATTAAATCAATTACCCGGAAAATCCAAGTAATTCTTGCAGCGAAAATAACAGTAAACACTCTTAGGTTTAGCGAGTGGATTTCGGATGCACCTAAAAGTGCTAGAGGGCCAACGTTTGAATAAACGTACCCACTTTCGGTATTTGCTCATGTTTAGTAGTTACCGACGCAATTTGAATGAGATAGAGCAAAGATGTAAATTCTACTTTATTGAAGATTTCACTGAGCGATGTCTACCTTTGAAGAGATGGATGTTAAGATCGGCCGCGGACGAAAGTTAAAGAGACTGATGCGGAAACCGTGAGAAAACAGTAGTCCATGCATACTCGGAGACCCAGGGGCAGATCGCGGAGGCAAGGGGAAGTCTAAGCCGGCAAAAGAAAATGGCGACGAAGAAAAGCCTACTATGCTTTTCTTCGTCGCCATTTTCTTTTGCCGGCTTAGACTTCCGCTTGCCTCCGCGATCTACCCCTGGGTCTCCGAGGATGTAGTCCATGATGAACTCCTGAATAAAGTCTGTCCGGTTCACCACTTTACGATTTAACGAGTCATCCACCATCCCAAACAATAGAGCGATTTCACATGATGTCCAAAACAAAGAAATAGCGGCCATGATGGTGTACCAAATTTTATGCAAATACTTCGTTTTGTTTCAGTAAAGCCCGTTTTAAACGTTGCATTTTACATGTGCCAAATCTAACTGATGCAAATGAGCGAAAACAATACATTTTTCTCATTTGCATTAGATTCGGCACATATAAAAATGCCACGTTTAAAACGGGCCTAATCCAATATGGATGCTGAGTGAAAACGGTATCAGTCACAGGGGTTATATAGATAGTTTTGGAAGAAGCTGTTTTCGTCAATACTACATTGTATTGACTGTTTTAGTTTGTTCTAAATACCGCCTTAGTTTAAGGTTTTCACGCCTCGGTGCTCAAGATAAGAGGGAACCAAAAATAATTCAAAACGCTGTGGTGATTCTAGTATGAAACATTACCATCATCACTGTCCCCGACTATAGTGAACGTCTAATTTTGGAGCTGAAGCTAAACGTTCTTATGTATTTTTGCTATGTCAGGCTGAAAACGTTATTAAATGTTCTTAAATTTACACGGTATAGCAGTTCAAAAATCAATACGGACGTGACCACGAAACCTATAAATGAGAACTGCTCATGCATTATTACAAACTGAGATGTGTATCATGCAATAAGAAATCCATTGTTATGTTATACAAAGTATACCCTTAATGGGTTAATTTCCATTTATTTACTTTTATTTCATGCTTTCGTCCAAAATAAAAATGATCAAAATAAAAACGTTCTTAATCGACTCTCAGCCTGAGGAATGTTCTTAATACGTTCTTAAAATTTTGGTTAATCTCAGCCTCAACGTTCTCATAAAAAGATTCTCATAGAAAAACGAGTGTATGTGTGGAGATTAGGGTTAGGGTTACCCTAACCTCACCCTACCAACGTATTTCATCAGATACGACGTCATCAATAAAGTCATCGAAGCGCGTCGCAGCGGCTTTCATAAGTCGCAACAAGATTGCTTTCCGCTAATTAGTTCATTAACACTACTACTACTACTACCAATAATAATAATAATAATAATAATAGTAATAAAGAAGTTTAATTTCAATTTATGCAGTTGTGTTCCACGACAAAAGAACAAAATTATATCCACGGTTTTATCCCCATCCCAAGGTGGAAAAGGAGAAATAAATAAATGTCAAGGTTTTCGCAGGAAACTTCTTGTGATGGTGTTCAGCCATTCTTCGTTTGCTTGTTCGTTAAGTCACTGTGTTTATCTAACCGTCGTAAGAAACTTGTAACTTGGTGAAAGACCAAAATTTTGAGATGTCATTGTTCTTATTTTGCCTCATTTGCGTACGGTTCTGCTCGGCCAGGCATCATGTTATATATATAAGTGCTTGTAAAAATAAATAATCAGGAAAAGTACTAAAAGTTTATGCTAATATTAAGGCAAAAGTTGTAAAAAAAGTATTGTTCCTAGAGGTAGGTTTCAATTTGAAAAGGTCTCGAAGACGGGGAAAAATAAATGTCATTACAACATTTTAAGGTAATTTTTTGGGCTGCCTCCCCCTTACAAACCATTTATATTCGGCCCCATCCGCCTTAAAGCCATTTGTTTGGCATGCCCCCTCCCCCTCCCCTTCCCGCACAAAAAAATACCATCAGTCCCCTACGTTATGAAAAGTGAACGGTCCCTTTGTATGTACTTTTTCGTCCATGTTTGGTTGAAGCCGGACGAATGCCTTCAAGCTTACCAATGACTAGAGTGTGTGCAGATGTGAAATGACATGCATGGCGCAAACGTACTTCCAGAGAGAACATCCGGCAAAGGCACCGTTCGGTACTATTACATTGCGTATCCTTACTGCGCGGAATTTTACCCTTTATTAGCGCCCATACACAGAAAATTGCGCATTTTTTTCTGGGCGGCATGTTAGAATCCTGGCCTGGCAGTCATAATCAACTACGAAAGCAACTTTTAACATCAACAGTTAAAATTTAACTGCCTCATTTGCACTGCTTTGGCCTGTAATGCATGCAATGCCTATATCTACCGTTAAATACCAAAATACGTTTAACAATGCTATGTTTAAGTGGTTTTGAACTATATTCTCGTTGGGTGCCCCTGACCGTACGTCCGAAGAATTATTTTTTCCTGATATTCTAACAACACACTTTTAAACGACAAATATAAACAGACATATAAGACTAAATAGCTACTGATTGTGTCATTCTGTGACTATTCAGTTGGCTTAAATCATAATGCAATCGATGGTTCGTTTGGTTTGCAAAACATGTGCTTTTATCTTTCCTGATCTTTCATGTTACAAAACTAAAGCAGATTTTTGGTATCATCTGCGGTAGCAAAAACACTTCACTTACCACTGTTAGTTACATCTACATCACGGTTCCTTTCTCAAATGTGTCATCTGTAAATCAGTATTACGCTCTTCAATCTGTTCAGTGCACGGTAAAGATCGAACCACTGCGCGACAGGCTATTTTTTGCGCACATCAGATTACCAGGCATGACCCCAGGCCACCAGTTTAATATCAAATATCTTTGCTCTTGTAACGCAAACTTTCCTTAGTTGGGGAAGTAATGTGTAATATTTTACTTAAGTTGTCGTTACTTTGCATAAAAATTTACTGGTATGAAATTTACTCGTATATTTTCGTATTTTTTTACTC
>NC_090875.1:21387360-21394860 GCF_036669935.1 Montipora foliosa
GGTTATGGAATCTGCTACTGGTACCATTTCCCTGTCTCCATTGGTACAAGCGTAAACCGAAGTACGTAAGTTTTTTATCTTTATATTTGTCCTAACCTTTCCAGTGTTGCATTTGTCAAAATTAGTGTTATTCTCTGCTACATCATGCGATGATCATTTTTTGCTTGTTTTCTTACTATATTATTATCAAAGCTATAATAATTTAAGTCTTATATCCAGGTATATTCTTTAGGTTTTGACGCAACGCTTTTCAATTTAAAATCTCTACGATAATGTTGTAACCCATTCACTATGTATGTCGTATGCAAGTGGATATGTGCTATGTGCTACACGTCCATATTAATTAAGCCTCATGCAAGACATGTGTAGCTTTTGTTGTTTCTATTTGTTGGCGTATAGCGTGCCACGTACCAGGCTTATTTTATGTAAGATAAGTTAGAATCTATAATAATTGTTAGTATCTTAATTATCCTATTTCAGTTCGAACCTACGATCTATCTGAGAACTACAAGTTATGAATAACTACAGTTGGCTTCTATATCTGTAAACCTTTATCATCCAGACTAAGAATATTATCATGTGCAAACTACGGATTTATTTGCTATCGTTCGATTTGGATTTGTCAACTCCACCATCATTATTTATAGCAATAACACTGTACACAGCCTTGGTTGATTATTTTTCTGATTGTCTGTATATGAAATCGCTTTGAATCAATCTGTTGAGTTCGAACCAAGTACCAAGAGATCCTGTGACTGTTTGAGAGCTTTGGAATATTGGCAACCTTTGTTAGTTTTGGGCAGTTACATTAGTTCGAATTCGGCTACATTATTGAAGATTTGGTTTTATCAATGGAGTCGATAATGTAAATTGACTACCGTACAGAGATTCGAAAAGCTTTTAGAATCTCTGTATGGTGGTCAATTTACATTATCAACTCCGTTGATAAAACCAAATTTTTGTATACTACTTCCCCATCGATGCAGCACCACAGTTTCTTTAGAAACCATCCCCTCCAAACATTATTGAAGAGCCCAGTTCGACTGCACCGTGTCTGCAAAGGTACATTGTATTCAAGGAATACGATTACATCAGTGCGACATTAGATATTTGGACACGACACCCTGTCACCAAACACTATCTTGTTGACATAGCTTTATTACTTCCGATTCGATAATCTGCTACTCGTGCTATCAGTAAGGTTATGGAATCTGCTACTGGTAATGTGAAAAAAATAACAAAAGGAATCGTCAGTGAAGTTCTTGAATGAGGCGATTCATTCTGAATTCGCTGTTCCTAAAAAATTGATGTTTTTCCTACGACTGAAATATCAGGCACGTATTGATAGAGGATTTAGAGAGTCCCAAAAGGGAAGACCGTAAATGAAGGTCTACAAGGTGGTTACAAATTAAGAATACTAAGCTATTTCATTGCAAAGAAAAAATCACTGTTATCACTGAGGTGCTGTGGGTGATTTATCGTAGAAACCAAGGATCATTCATTCTTCTTTAACCTGCGCTGTGGCATCCAGGGCTTCTTGTCACGTCCAAAGAATGGATGGATGCTTCTTGCTTCTCTCTGAAAGTTCAGGTAAGATAAATGTTAAAACTTGTGTTTTCCTGATCAACCTTGTCAACATGACAAAATTGCTTACAAGTTTCGAACTCTCGCCACTTCGGCCAGGTTTGCGTCTATGAACAATACTGTCGAAGTGGAAGTTCAAGCTTTTTGGAAAATGATTTCAGTATGTTTCCGCGCAAAAAAAATATGAGGCAGTTTTCTTTTGTTTGAGACAGAATGAAGCATTTCCTCGGCCCTCGAAATCTTTTTAACCGCATAGACCACTGACCAAAACATCGCAGGAACTTCTAACAACATTGTCTTTCAAAATGTGATGGGTAAAAGGAATGATGCGGAATGAAATCATCCACAAGAAGATTCGTAAAAATTTCGATTCGTATCGACGACCCCTCCCAAAATGAATAGCAAGTCAGCGTATCCATTTTCAACAAAAGTAACTCAACCAAGGTACATAGAGCGGTTTTCGATTGAATGTCGAAAGTAATTAGCGAATTCCTTGGGTTTATGATTACTTCACTCAGTGATTGGTTCAAAGTGCTCGCGCCATTTTTTCAACCAATCAGAAGTGAAACCAAAACCAATCGTGGCTCGCGCGTGCACATTTTCCCGCGCTTTGTGTCGGCTACGTGTAATTACTTCGAGTTTTGATTGGTTTACTGGATTGTCTCCGTCCTTCTTGATTGGCCAAAGTAATTATTTTGGTTTTGGTTTTACGACACTCATTTGAAAACTGCTCTATCACATTCCAACCTTTTCCTGCAACTGCATTCTTTTCGCAATAAGTCCACTTGGTTTTGGTAGTCCCTGGCAGTCAGTCTCCACAACCAAACCGGCGATTACAAAGACAGCAACAAGAATGACGAGAGCTATTTTCTTCATTTTGATTGTGTGAAAACCGACGAATCTTGAGTATCTAACTTTGTGTGTTGTTGTTTGTGTCTGAAAGGTCTCCTTGTTTTCCTGAAAGGAAAGAAATACATTGTTTATTCTTCGAACCAAGAAAAAGCTCCCACTTTTCCTTTCGGCTTAATTGCGTGTTTTAAAACAACAGCCTCGTGCTCACTGCTCATAGAGACCTTCGACGCGCATGCGCTTTAGCAAAATCCAAAGACTGTACGTAGATGATAAACTGAATCAGCAGTAACAAACCCCGATGCAAAGTGGTCACTATTTACCGCGATCTATAGTAAGAAATGTATGATAGGCATGGCATCTGGGCTGTAATTTACAGTGCGATGGCTGAAGATACGTAAAAGATGAAGACTGCAAAACCTGCCCGTGTTTGTGCGTTGTGGAGAAAACACATTTTGTACTGAGAAGCAATGACGAAGTGAGATTAGGGTTAGGGTTAGGATCTCTCCCTCACTTTTTCCGTATTCTCACGCTTTCATTTCTTACAAGGTGTAGCTTCTCTGACGAAAGACTGCATAGGATTACCTACCTAGAGTTTTAAAAGAAGGCATATTTTGAGCTACCTTACAGTTACTTATGACATCTGTGATTTGAGCTCAAATTTCCCTTTGTTTTCATTCTGAGTCTTTTGTCAAAAGATCTCAATTAATCCGTTATGAATAAATGGATATTTAAAATGAACTAAAAACCTCTTCCTTGCAACATTTGGATGCCAACTTTCACGGTTATCAGGCTAATAAAGAGACAGTACCATTACATTTTCACTTAAACTGTGAAAACAATGTTCATACTGTCTCTGTCTTTTATATTTTAACTCATCATTAAGCAATAAAGGACCTAGAGGACTGTAAATCAATTACATCCGGTTTTTGTTCAATTCGAAGTTGTCATGTTTCAAAACAACTCGGAAAGAAACAAAAGACAAACTGAAACTAAACCGTGATACCAGGATTCGTGTACCCAAGTGGAAAAAGTCATTTCACGATTTTATAACCATTGAAAGCCGTGAAAGCAGGGCCGTACTGAAATGAATTTCAAGCATGGTAAGGAAGCCTTTTATTTAAAGTAAAAAACGTATTTTACCTTATCATTCTGTGTTTCTAAATTAACGCTCTTTAAATATGCAAAATACACTTGCTAGTTAAACCATGCAAAAAAGCATGTTTCTATCTATTTTGCCATAAAGGGATTATCAAAATCCAATTTTCGGATGTTGGACCTTTTGTAATAATTTATGGGTGATAAACTGTAGCATACCCGTTCAGCTATTTGCATATCAACCGGATGGGTAAATACGATAAGTGGAATGATTATAAGTTGTGTGAAATTTGTGCAATCCATCGGTTTGTAAGTGGTTAGTCTGTTTTCCCCCTAAATCAAGATGGCAGCGAAAATTGAGATTATTTCAATGCATTGATTAAAACGCATTATGTTAGAGAATGCAGAGAATGGGTGTGTGTAAGAACGCCTCGTGCCATATTAGAACCTTACAAAATGTGCATGTAACGTGACACTCTTAAAAGCGCCTTATGTAACCTTACTCTTACAAATGCCATGTGTATCTGTGAAATGGAAGACGTCTTACAAACGCCTAGCCTCCTTCGCAGCGGTTTTTAAGCTCGGTTCGTCTGAGCCTGAAAATGGCTGCGAAGGAGGCCAACAAACGCCTTGCGTAAGTTACATTTAAAACCGCCCTCTATATAGAAACTTTTAAAGCCACGCAGTGTGTAAGAAGTCAAAATCCTATTGTGGATTTTACTCCCGGGGGGGGGGGGGGGTACTCGATGTATCCCTGGTTGGGGAGTTGCGGCGCGGCCCCTCATACCCTGACCCTGTTTAAGACAAATATCGCTGATTTTCCTACCCATTTTAAGACAGAATTCCGATTTTTGATACCCTGTTTAAGACATTTAACCCAGTTTAAGACAAAAATTGATAAATCGATACCCTGATTAAGACAAAAAATGATAAATTCGATACCCTGTTCAAGACAAAAATCCCGAAAAACATACCCTGGCTGGCCGCACGTCCCCATTAAGCCCTTATAAGGGAGTACCCCCCCCCCCCCCCGGGGTTTTACTTTGCTTATATAATCACTATACATACAACTGAGTTAACATTGCAGAAATATTGTTATACAGTGATCATGCACGACACGAATTTCAATGAAGTGTTGTATAAAACCGAAAACGAAAGCAATTATTCCGAGAAATTGAAAAACCAAAACCGTTCATTTTGGGTAGACGTATCTTCCCATCTCCCAAAGAATGATATCAACGCATGTCATGCCAAAAATGTGAAACAATCCGATTTTGTGTAACTCAAAATGGGTCAAAAAAACCCGAATCATTGTTCGCTTTTATACTCGAGACGCACTATCCGTCTAAACGAACTTGGGCAAGACCTCCTCAGTAACATGACCGTCGATAGATCTATTCTAACTAACGAACGACTAAGATAATGAGAGATTCGAAAACTGGAAGAGATGAAATAAGATAAAAGGCCAAAAAGTTGCCAGATCGCACTTCAGATCTTCAACAAAAATGAATTTCGTAGGAAACAATAAACAACTGCGTTATACATTATTATAAAATTATGGCTTGTGTTTGGAGCCGATATAACGCACGCTCTGATTGGCTAATTGTGACTGAATTGTAGGGCATTATTCTCCCGTAATGCTGCGCTCGGTCCGTACTGCCACGACCTCGGGCCAATAGTCCCCAGTACGACCCTCGCGCTCGGTTAGTAAGAAGTTGATAATTCTTACAAATAATACCTTGAAGTCTTTTATTAAAAGTATACATATAGGCAAGGGGGGGGGGGGGGGGAAGCTGGCAGAAACAAGATCGTAATTAGGAGAGTTGTAAAACTTATGACCTTGATAAAAAGCGAGGAGAATTATTTAATATTAGTTCTGCAGTAAAGTAATTGGAAGGACTTACATTTTCTTATATAATAAGAATGTATTTGAATTTTTGAGTAAAACAATTTTGTTTGCTTACAGTGAACGGGAAGGGTCGAGATTTGATAGGAGTACATAAATTTGCCCAGTTGCAAGGTGTTTATGTTTATGTTCAATATGCACTCAGATGAATTGAGGAAACTTGTTTGAAGCCTAAATTAACCTCGAGAAAAAATAGGGTCAGGTTAGGATTAGTTTTGGTTATTATACATGCTTGTCAATTCTGACTTATCAGTATAAAAAAGTAAATAATGAAAAGAACTGTGTTGAGTTCATCATTTTTGTCGCTAAAGTGTAGCGATGAAGACACAGGACGATAGATCTCGAGTCAAAGGTGAGTGCATACTGTACAGTTCTTTATTCCCAAATAATTTTGCAATGTTGATACTGAATGGCTAAATGTATGAAAAACCGATAACCTATTAGAAAGCTGCCTCGAAGTTGCGGCAGCACTGAAAGGACTTTAGTTTTATGATATGCGTGGACAGGTATCGCCATGGCTATGACTTTCTTTACATCGGAGGCCATCTTGAAAGTCGCCTGTAGATAGTCACTATGAACAATGTATTTAAGTTCTAGCTTTGTAAGTACTTTCTGTCGTGTACCTCAAGGATGCTCCTTGGAACAATTCCCTTTGATTCACTCATTTCTCCTTTCCTAACCTATGACCGTGACACACTGGGGTAGTAGATATTTCAACACAAGTAACGGAAATTTACAAATAGAATACCAGAAGTGCAGCAGATAAGTAAAAAATTACGGTTATTAAACATTCTTATTTAAAATAACATAAAATCATGTTTCTTGAATTAAAATGATCTTCGAAGTAAATACTAAAATTTGAACAATTTTCTTATTCAATTAATTTTTCTCATGATTTATTTATTGCAACAAGGATCAAATTGATTTACCTATTCTACAATCCTCGCCAAAAATCCTTGAAACAAACCCTTCTCCTGCACAGTGTTGAGATGACATTTTACTGTTTGACTGGCTGCAACAACATTGAAAAAGGGAGGGGGACGAATACGGTGCGAGAATGTTCAAAGTGTTTCAAGGTTTTTGTCAAAGATTGTAGGTTAGTCGCAGATAGGCTCTTTGCTCTTGACGTGTGGGTCTCTCTAAGTGCAACGGGGCTTTGCTTTGGCACCCTTTTCCTTTTGGGCCGTATAGTTATTTTTAAGGCGGCCAACACCTATTGTATCTTTTCGTTTTTCTTTTCAGGATGAATCTCAAGCCATTGCGGTGACAAATTCCAACTCGTACACGGATCCATTAATTTAATGGGTGTCAGCTGTGAAGAGGTCACTACGGTGTGTGAACAATCATGATATCGACTTCCAACATAAAACGGTTGGAAGAAAGGAAAACAAATCCTGTTTCGTATTTTCCGACAATTCTCGATAATAGTTGTTCCTTTTATTCAACGAAGACTACAGCCTGCGAGCAGGCTCTCGGTGATTCGAGGTGCATGAACGGCCTTTGTTGTCAGCTGTGGTCTCACAGTTAGTGGCCACGTCCTAATCTAATAACACAACGATTGTTCTTTCACAAATAAAGATTTTTAAAGACTAAAAACAGTGAGGATAAAATTTGTTCCACCAAAAGAGCAGACAGAAAAGTATAAAATAGAAAAGAAAAATAGAGCTTATCTGCTGAATACTCCGCCACTTATTTGCATAATAATAACATCTATTGTATTCTGGCTCGTTCTGAAAGTCGCTTATAGTAATGAAGTCGGAACGAAGACTCAAGTTTTTCATCAAATAGAATCATGTTTTAAAACTGAATTTGTTTTTTCTATTGTTGTACAGAAGACAGGAGAGGTGATTCATTCATTTCCTTTAATTGGATAAAGAATTGGACCAATAGTCTTTAAATCATGATGTGGGCGGAACATTCTTTTACTTTGACAGATCACGTGTTTCCGCGTTAAGGGCTTTTGTACTGCTATACCCTCTCGATCATTCTCGGCGAATTTAAAGTACGTTTTATCAACGATTTACTGTACATGTATGTGTGTACAGTAGATTTTTTCGATCGGT
>NC_090875.1:21399860-21427360 GCF_036669935.1 Montipora foliosa
GCGATAGCTAGTACTAGTAATAACATCTCTTGTATTCTGACTCGTTCTGAAAGTCGCTTATAGTATTGAAGTCGGAACGAAGATTCAAGTTTTTCATCAAATAGAGTCATGTTTTATGACTGAATTTGTTTTTTTCTATTATTTTACAAGCGCCCGCGGAGCCAGGAGAGGTGATTCATTCATTTCCTTTAATTGGATAAAGAATTGGACTGAGCATTGTTTGTTGGAATTATTTTCATGACCACTAAACAAAAAGCGTGCAATAAACCATAACTGTTTCCGCGTTAAGGGCTTTTGTACTGCTATACCCTCTCGATCATTCTCGACGAATTTAAAGTACGTTTTATCAACGATTTACTGTACATGTATGTGTGTACAGTAGATTTTTTCGATCGGGTTTGGCACCCTATACCTCCTAGATAAATAGGAAGAGGTGGCCACTGACTGTGAAACCGCATCTGACAACACCTTTTCGCCTTTGTTTAGCCTGCGCATCTGAGCAGTCGAGCATGCTCTTCATGTACTTCGAACTACTGGGATAGGCTAGTCTTCGTAGAATAAAACTGTCAACAACCGTTTATCAATTGTTGCAAAAAAAAGAAACACGGTTTTTTTCCTTTCCTCCACTCTTTGTACATTGGAAATCGCTCAGGTTGTTCACAAAACCATAACTTTATATAACTATATATGTTTATATAACTATATACATTTGTAACTCTATATGTGGAATCCATAACTTTATAGCGCTGTGTTAAAGAAGCTTACATTTGGCAATAATATCGTAAATATTTTCTTTAATCTCTGTTTGCGCCTATCGCGCAGATCAATGGATCGATTAGATCTGGATAACCACACCAAGAAATGGTGGTGTTAAAATGCGAATCTCACAAAGCTGTATTGTACAATCTTAGAAATGTGATTCGCTTCTTTTAGCGAAATTCTAATTCCGGTTCAACTGATAGAGACAGCTTAGTTGTTCAATTACATCTCCACAATACTTGCAACTTACCTGCGTGTTCGCTTTATTTCCACTGAGCGGGGCGTGAAAATGTCACTTCTTGTGAAGCTCTGAAAACTTAATATGCCTTCTAAAACGAAACAGCCAATAAGGCCACCAAAAAAAAAACACATCACGTGCATATCATGTGCTGATCAGGCTAATCTTGCGGTAATCACTTATTTCCATCCCTCAAACTGACATTTCCCTTTTTATTCAATTTATACGACGTACAGTCTACTTCAACGAAACAAAGATTTTAAACAAGGTTTTAATGATTCCAAGTTCGAGTGAGGCGTAACACTACTGTGAAGTTTTTATACCTAATTATTCCATCAGAGATCAACCCTAGTATTGGAATTGGGCCCACACAAGGACAGAGACTATGTAAGATGTTATTCACAAGGACAAATTCGGCTCGGCCCAAGCCTAATTTAGCTAATTTACCTCACTATGCCACTGAACGACAACAACTAATGATTGGCCGTTTTTATGCTAGAGACGTTAAAGTCGTCTCAAGACGACTTTAACGTCTCAGACGTTAAATGCGTCTAGTATAAAAA
Source organism: Montipora foliosa (assembly GCF_036669935.1). Lineage (NCBI taxonomy): Eukaryota > Metazoa > Cnidaria > Anthozoa > Scleractinia > Acroporidae > Montipora > Montipora foliosa. Next base: position 21,401,421 of record NC_090875.1, read on the forward strand.
CGGGACGCCCTAACTTGGACGCATTTAGCCCTGAGTCCTTTGTTAATCTGCACTTCGTTCCTTCCTTGCTCTCTTGGTCGACAAGACAAACAAGCCATGCGCCGAGGCTAAATGTAGTTCCTCGTCCATCGCCACAAAATGCTGATTCCTAGACTGATTTCTGTCACAAAAAAAATATTTGCTTCTGTCCTTCCAGGCAACGTTGAGACATAAATTTGAGAAGCTGCAATTCCGCCACGTTTATTTGCTCATATATTCGAGCGTTAACGCTTTTTTGGTGCCGAGTTTGCTCGTGCCCAGTGTCTTCCGATAATAGAACCTAGTCATTTTTTTAGAAAAATCTTGTTTTTGTCCGCTAGTTTGTCTACTTTTATGCGTCCCGTTTTTACATCAGACGGCTTTAACGTCTCAGACGTCAAATGCGTCTTGACGACTTTAACGTTTCTAGCATAAAAACGGCCATTAAAATTAGGCTTGGGCCGAGCCGAATTTGTCCTTGTGAATAACATCTTACATACCCCCGGCGCGGGGGTCCGGAAAACTAAGACCTAAGACCTAAGACCCGGAAAACTAAGACCCTTTACATTTTAGTTCTCACAGCAATCCCTGGGCCGTTTAAAAAGGCGCAAAAATATAATAAATAAATGCGAAGGAAGCTGGGAATAAATCACGCGCAAAGCAGTAAATAAGCCATAGAAAAGAACTACACCAAAAAACCCTGTATTCCTGAAAGAAATATTATGTATATAAAAAAAATTAAGTTCGATTTTAAGACGACAATGAGGCTTTATAATGACAGCGTTGGGAGAAAATCTAGCGGCGCTTGATAATTATTCACGCCACAACCGCGAATGTCACGCCAGGCGAGTCAAGGCCGCATGACAATCCCGCATTTCATCAGAAAGGAAAAATAAATCGTTGTTCTAAAATGCCTCGCCTGTAACTGAACGAATTGTTCAGATGTTCTTCGGAAATCACTGGCAGTCAGGTGTTACATCCTGTTGGAAATCAACGGCGGGTTTTTCTTTGATCGACCTCTGCCGCGAGCACATGTAAACAACAGAATGAGAACTGAGAGGGGTGGGAAGCGGGACGCTCTAACCACAGGTAACCCAGGCTCACTGTGTGTGCCACATTGGTAAATATAGAGAACATATGAGGCGAAGTTTAGGTCTAAAAATTTGCTAGAAAATGGAAATAAAAATGGATAAAACTTACCATGTGGTGAGCTGCTGTTGTCTTTAATACGTACACGAAGTTTCGGGGAAAATGGTCCCCGTTCACCTTCCTTCATAGACGGGACGCCTGGTGACTAGTATAATAAGTATCCCTGGAGGGAGGGGAGTCCCAGATTTCTCAGTGAGTTTTGTTTTTAGCAATTTGGGACTACCCTCCCTCCAGAACTTATTATACTCGTCACCAGGCGTCCTGAGTTGAGTGCCATTTTGAATTGGACACTTTGCGAGGACAACGGTTTCTGGCCGCCGATTTTCGCGAAAAAAATCGTTCTTGTTTTGGGTCGATCGGAGTCCCCTAAGCTGGCTTCCGTCTCCTACCTTGTCACTATACTATGAAGGAAGGTGAACGGGGACCATTTTTCCCAAAACTTCGTGTACGTATTAAAGACAACAACAGCTCGCCACATGGTAAGTTTTATCGATTTTTATCTCCATTTTCGGAATGATTTCCGTACAGGTCCCTACTTCATTATGCATGCAGAATAAATTAATTATTCATTCGCGCTATCCATTGTTTTGTAGAACAATACGTATACCCAAGAGAACCGAATATATACATGGGTAATTTGTACTTACGGGATGAATAAAAACGGATCTCATTTTTTCTCTCCCTCCCTCTCTCTCTTCTTTCCCTTAATCGCCCACACCGTTACTCGTTTTCGTCCCAGCTTTCGTCTTGTTCTTGTTTCCAGATCCCGCTCGGCTTTTTCTGCCATTTTATCTTCACCACTGAGCTAACGTGTCAAGTTGCTAATTCACACCTTGAAAATGATATTTATTTTGAATGCTGGCTGAGTAATTACATAACAATGATACGTAATTATATACACGTGCCGCACCGAGCACCTACAATCGAACTTGCACTCGTCAGTGACTCGTAGGTTACCGTTAAGAGATCCCTGTCTTACTACTCTTGAAACAACCTATCCCTTTTTAATAATGCTAACCGTAACCCTAATTACGGCTAAAGGCACTTTTTATGCTTAAGGTTAGTCCCTGTGATAGTTTTAGGTTTTCCAGTATTGCTGTGAACTGTGACCTGCTTTTCCTTCATGCCCAGTGCGTGCGGCACACTTATAAGTTCACTGCGTGGAAGAGTGTACCACGCTTACAGTCTGATTGGTGCATCTTTCATGGGAAACTTTAAGGCACGAGTTCATTGCAATAGGCCATTTCCGAGTTCATGTCTCCCTCATCTTCAAAGCGAGTCTAAGTGCGAAGTTTTTGTGATGGTAATTAGTTCTGTTTTACACATGAATGAAAAGTAATTTTCATAAGAAAAACTTCGCACTATTAAAATCTTTTCATGTTTCCCTTCTTTTGAAGCAAAATTGTGTCTTCGTAATAATCAAGATGGCTAGCGAAGTAAAAGCGTCAGCAAAGGGAGATTTGAACATGTGGAAATTGATCCCTGCTTTATAGCCTATCCCGAGCGGTGCATAGAGTAGTGCAAAGAAAACAATTTACTTTCGTCTTCCGTGTCCAAAACCCGTATGGAAACGCAGTCAGTTGGCAAAGACAAAGTGCATCAGGAGATGGATCTGTTTCGCGATGCTCAGGAAAAAACTGCAATCATTATGGATAACCTTCAATCCGCGAGAACACATAATTTTCTGACAGTAAACTTTCCTTGAAAAAATATTAGTCCTAGCTACCTGTGGCCGGAAAGTTTACAATTGCCTACAAGACAAGGGCTAACATCATCTCCCAGTTAACCATCGCCTACACTTCGTCGAGCCTAGAGCGGGGCATTGAAAAGACATGATGGGGAGTGAAACGAAGTATGCCTCTTATGGGAACATCCATGGATCTCTACAAAAGTTATTTACTTGGAAGCATCATTGAGCATATTGCCGATCTCTACAAAGAGGGATAAATCGCAAAATCCCACTAAATGCACCGTTCGTGATCCTGAATACAGGGAAGGAGAAAACATACTCTTTGCAGTGTCTCGGCGAATTCGTAAGCCGGCAGAAAGAACAATTTCACGATAAAAAGAGCAGGTAGCCATTAAATTTTTTATGACAGTACTGTTATTTCATTTGTTTGCTATGTTTGAGAATCTGAACCCTATTACAACGATTGCTTGAAACTCCACTTCTTGCGCTTATTCTAAAATTGAAAAATGGATAAAATTGCAGGAAAAGTGCCGAAATTGCAGGAAAAAATGTTCAATTTTCCATATTTCAGTCAGAAGTTCGACCGGTTTTTTCAAAGTCCATTTAGACTTACAAAAAAAACCTCTAAGAAGAAAGAGCAAAGCGCCACAGTCCCAAAAGACATCTATTGTTACCGCTATTGTTTTTTTAAACAAAGGAGCGTATGCATAATGAGTAGGGACCTGTACGGAAATTTTGCCCCATTTTCTAGCAAATTTTCAGACCTAAACTTCGCCTCATAAATTATGTTCTCTATATTTACTCATGTGGCACACACAGTGAGCCTGGGTTACCTGTGGTTGAAACCGGATCAATGGCTTCACCTTGCAGTTTCCGATATCCACTAGACTAACGAGACAAGTAGTAAGTTGCACTGTTTAAGTCTATCCTGGTATGACCACTCAGTTTGGAAGGGTAACATTAAGATGTATTTAGTTGCTCTTCTCTGGACACCTTCTATGCTTTTCATCAGTTCGATTGATTGAGGGGACCAGACTTGGGTTGCATAACCCAGGTGCGGACGTACAAGAGCCAAGTACATAGTTCGGCGAGTGCTAGATTTCCTGATGTACCTTGATGATCGACGAATAAATCCAAGTAGCTTATTTGCCTTATTGGAATGATGGTAAACTTGGTTGGTCCACGTCAGATCGCTAGAGATCCACACATCCAAATCTTTCTCAGCTGTTGTAACGTCTAAGACAGACCGGTTCGTAAGATATTGACGCTCGGTAGGATTTCTCTTTCTTGTTATATGCTGAGACTTACATTTTTGCTGATTGAATTGGAGGAATGTTGATGTAGACCAATCCATAAGGCTGTCAAGATCGGACTGCAGGGCCTTAGAGTCATCGACAGAGTCAATAAGCTTGTAGATTTTCGTGTCGTCAGCAAAGCATGCCACGTTGGATGAACTGCACCTGTCAGGTAGATTGTTTACAAACAGCAAGAATAGCAGTGGACCCAGTAGTGATCCTTGAGGGACCCCAGATGATAACAACACCTCCGTAGAAGTTTCGCCAGAGACTGTAACCCTTTGTTTGCGATTAGTCAGATAGGCATTAAACCAATCCAATAGGCGTCCAAACACATTGCATTGCTTGAGTTTACGTAGCAAAAGTGGGTGGCATACTTTGTCAAAGGCTTTTGACATGTCGAGGTAGATTACGTCGGTTTGCTTACCAGTATCGAGATGCTCACCAATCTGATCAAGCGCAGTGAGTAATTGCGTGACACGCGACCTTCCTGGTAGGAAGCCATGTTGAGCTGGGCTGATAAAGTGGTAGAGATGGTCCCTTAAACGCGCGAGTACGCAACGTTCGAGTACTTTTGAGACCAGTGACAGCAATGAAATACGTCGATAATTTTCCACACAATCCTTCCGGCCTTTCTTGTATACAGGAACGACAGTAGCAACCTTCCATTCATCGGGTATAATACCATATTGAAGGGACTTGTTGAAAAGCTTTGTAAGTGAAGGGGCGATATTGTCAGCCGTCTCACGCAATAGACGAGCAGGGATTCCATCCGATCCTGTTGCTTTGTTAACGTTAAACATCTTAAGAGATTTTAAAACTTCATCGGTGGTTAACTCTATATCCGTGAGGACTGGGCCAGTTACTTGCATTGAGTCATCAGATGGAATTACAATTGTGGATGGCGAGAAAACAGATGCAAAATAATGGTTAAACAGCTGAGCAATTTCTTTTGGTGTAGAAGCTGTAGTTGGTTGTTCGAATTCGCTACGTCCATCAGCGTTGACTGACCCCAATGACATCACGTCCGGGAAGTTGGAAGGTTTGTTGGTAAGTTTGAAAATTGACCAAAATCTCTTAGGCTGGCTTCGGATGTCCAAAGACTCGAAGTAATTCGCTCGGCTTTCTCTTATTAGGTGTTTAGTTCTGGCTCTAAGAGCCTTAAATTTGTCTGGGAGAATTTCATTTCGAGGCAAGAGCTTTAGTTTCTTTCTGACTGATTCTTTTTTCCTTAAGGAAAATAGGATGTCCCCTGTTAACCAAGGTGGGCCATTTCTCTTCCGTATGGTCTTTAACGGTATAAAATCAGCAACAGCGGCTAAAAATGTGTCTTTCCAAAATGTCCAATCCTGGTCGATGGTATTATTATCCTGGACGACATTAGATAGGTTCACGGATTGGAGGGCAGATCGAAGTCCTTCAAAGTCTCCTCTTCGGTAGTCGTAGACTGATCTTTTAGGTGATTTTGGTTTTTTAACAGAGGCCGTTAAGAGAAAACGTTACAACGGAGTGGTCCGTAAAAAGGCCAACCTGATCGGGGTGTAGAACAGCGCCCAGTTCAACAATATCCGGAACATTTGTTAGAACAAGATCGAGAATGTTATTATCCCTTGTAGGCAAGGTGACAATTTGTGAGAGGAAATAATCACCTAGTATTGAATGGAATTTAAGTTCATCAGCACCTCTGGTTCTTTCAGGGTTGTCCCATGAGATCTTAGGGAAATTGAAGTCACCACAAATTAGAATATTGCTGAAGCGGTCACAAACTTGAGAAGGCGTTGAATTTTTCCAGCCAAGTACCATCGGAATTAGGTGGTCTATAGCAGCAGCACAGGCAAATATTAATGTTGCAGCATGTTGTAACTTCAGCAAAACAGATCTCGTTGTCAGTTTCAATAAATATTTCCCTTGCCGATTTGAATTAACTTGACTTGATAGCTAATAACACGCCGCCACCGTGTGTATTCATCCCGTACAATAAGATAGTCTTCAGGAAGGATTATTTCTGAATTAAGCCCATCGCTAGAAACCCAAGTCTCGCTTTCAAATATTATAACAGACTCTTCAGCATAAGCTAGTTCCTGGAATCTTGAGAGATTGCACTCAAAACAATCCATTGTTTTGTGCCAGCTTTTGATACTCCGAGCGTTAGAAACTAGGCAATTCAAGGTTGAACGTTTTCGATCCAGATAACAGCCTTGAAATGGACCAGGATGTGTAGAGATGTTTAACTAATAAAGACTGAATAGTTGTTCAGTTAGATCTCGTCAATACTTGCAACTTACCTGCGTGTTAGCTTTAAAGCCCTGGCCAAACGAGAGCGAGAGTTGATGAGATTTGACAAGCGTTGAACCACTTGAGAGTAGATGAGAGTGGTCGAGAGTTGGCCAAACGAGAGCGAGACTGAGTTGTCGAGAGTTTCACGCACAAAAAAGAGAGAGCGGCTAGCCATTTGGGGTGCAAATCGTGTGATGCGCAACTCTCAGTTTACTGCTAGGCTTACAAGGCATTTATAAGTCCCAGTAAGTCTAATCGCCTCTCACACTCAAGCCAGCTCCACCTCCGTCACTAGGACAGGGGCACCCTGGGGATCCCGGTCTTGCGACTGGGTAAGAAAACGGAGCACTGGCTCCGGGCTGTGAAGTAGCCTCTTCCAGGCTGAAGATTGTTCAAAAGGCTTCTGCTGATTTTGATATCTTTTAATATTGAGCTTCTTATAACCTTCATTGATTAATGGATAACTTGGAACCAAAACCAAGACATCATTTGTTCCGATTGGGAACAATCAATGTCCGTACCTGCAAGTGTGAGAGTAAGTTAGCAGACTGTGTGACACAATTCAAGAACTTAGAGCAAGATATAAAGTGTATGCAGGAGACCCGGATGAGTGGCGACGGCGAGATACGTTTCGATGACCCTGTGCTGAACGGTTGGGATGTTGTATACAATGGCATGAGTATAGCACGTGTAGGAGTAGCCATCGCCATGGCACCACATATCCGACTCATGGATATTGAGCATATAAGGGAAGGCAGCATGACTATGGTCCGAGTTAAGGCAAATGGGGTGAAGCTGGTGATATACTGATGCTATTGTCCTACTGAAGAACATAGTACCTCCTCGAAGGAAACCTTTTACCGTACACTACACAGAGCCATTCAGAAGACGAGGAAGGAACATCCTTCGTATAAGATCATTGCAGGTGGAGATTTCAATGCAACCATTGGCCAGGACTGTAACCACGAGACTTGGAGAGGAGCCGGTCCCTACCACGACGAAGATCCTACCAGTTTTAACGGAACAAAACTCCTTGAGATTGCTGATCAAGATCGAACGAACATCGATGGTCATTCCACTTTAACCTTGGATATAAGCGCAGGCTAGATTATATTATAGCTGACTGGTACGTGAAACGTGCCATTACGAACTGCCGTGTCTATCCGATGCAAAGCCAAATTTTTGACTCTGACCATCCGATTAGAAAATGAAGGGATGACCTTGAGATTCAAGGAAAGTACAGTGCAAAACTAGACGCCCTGTTACTACGGAGCGAAGAAAAGGAAGAAAATAGTAGGGAAGTGGATGAAGTAGAGGGACGCATGACGGAGGCAATTCTAGAGGCATCCCAGGAAACGATACCATCAAAGAGTAAGAGAGAGATGGATAAGCCATGGACGAATCCAACTTACCAAGTACTCATACAGAGACTTCTTTCAGAGAAGGATTCCATCAAGAGAAAGGCACTGTATTATGAGACAAGAAAGATGCGGACAGAGCTAAAGAATAACTACTTCAAAACCAAGGCAGACCGACTGAATTTTGCAAGCGAGCAAATGGATACAGAACAAGAATTTCCATGATGAGAGAACATACATCAACACCTCGGTTTAACGGACCATTAATTCCAAATCAGAAACTAGAGGAACACTTCTCTACACACTTCAGTGACCGCAAATATGAGCCACAACCCGAACTAGAGCAACCAGAGAGTTACCCCAAGGTATTACCACCAGATGATGTCCCTGCGATTGATGACTCAGTTCCAGAGCGCGGAGAAGTAGAAAGAAGAAGTATAAAGAAACTGAAGAATGGTAAATGTCAAGGAACAGATAAGATATATGCAGAACAACTAAAATACTCTCGGTCATCAGGTCTATTTAATTATATGGTACTACTTATTTGCTTGATCTGGTCCTGCGCTCAAGATCTTCTCTGTCTTTGTAAAACCCATAAGTTACTAGAGAATTTTCCATTTGATTTCAGTGTTGTACCAAACACCACACTTGGTACAATATTAGAACTACAGCTCACTTTGATTACGGCTCGACGGGCGAAAGATTGTTGTCGAAGTCCATTACTCGTTACTTTTAAGATTCCAGATATTAATTTTTCACCGCCTGTCTTGTTTATCCAATTTACGTTCCATTCTTTAGCTTCATAAGGGTATATTTTGTTTAAAGATCCTCAAAAACGCCATTTGCGTTTCAATCTAGCCTTCGACACCATTGCAGGTTAATATTCTACTGTGTCAAACCAGAGAAATCTACGCCTTTCTGCTCCCCGTGAGATCCTAACAAAATACGCGCAGAAGACTCTACGCACAAAGACACCACTTAGCAAGAGAGTGATAGGAAAGATTTCTCCCGAGAAGGAAAAAAAAAAAAAAAAAAAAAAAAGGAAGAAAAAGAAACAAACAAACAAATCTCACCCACTTTCCGACTGGGTTTGCCATACTGGCAACCCAGTAATAACTATGGTTAACAAGCGCGAAGAAGCTGTAAAAATGGCATCTCATTGGTCGACAAAATGACACTGATCCTCGTGACGCCCACATAATCGACAACTAATGTGTATAGACCTATTTGAAAAAATCCTCAAGGAGATGAGAGACAAGATTCAATATAGCATGCTACGAGGCTTTATGTTCAAATTTCACGGACTTTTTCTTCTTCAGCTGAGCTGCGTTTTTGCCTTTGGCCTTGAACTAGCTTCCAGGCTTCTTGCTACACAATAGGCCCTGGGGAGGAAGTAAATCAAAAATGGTGGCTGAATTGAACGAAGAATCCTCGTCTGGCAAATCAACGTTTACATGTTCTAACTGTGGTTTTGAATGCCATTATGGATATTTTGGGAAGACACCTCCCTTTTCTAAATCTATAGTGTATAGTAGACGAAAAATTTTTAGGGGATAAAAATATGCCTGTATCTACCGTTTAATTGCAAAAATTCTTTTAACAATGCTATGTTTAAGTAGTTTTGAACTATGTTCTTGTTGGGTGCCCCTGATTAGACCCTGATTAGACCTGATTAGATCTGGATACCAATACCAAAGAGATGGTCTTATCCTGCGAACCCAGTTAATCTTATATAAACCCAGGGAATCTGTGTTGTATAATATTTGAAAATTTAATTCGCATATGTCAGGGAAATTCGAATTCCGGTTTAACTGATAGAGACTGTATAGCTCTTTAGTTAGATCTCGACAATACTTGGAACTTACCTGCGCGTAAGCATTTGGGTCAGCAATTTTGACTGAGGGCCTGTAAATATTACTTACTTGTTTAAAGGAACTGAATACTGTGCATGGCTGGCTTTTAATGATGCGTTAATTTATTCTACATTTACGCCCAATGAAAGTTGAGTCAAAATATTTTTGGGCTTTTTTGTCACACTTTGTCGAGTTAGGCCCTGTTTACATGGAGGGAGGGTAACCCTCCTAGAAGGGTTACCCTTCTAGAAGGGTCAATAGATAGCCCCCGTTTACATGTGTAGGGTTATCCCCGGGGCTATCTCTGCCTCTATCATTCCGGCTTGGATTAGTCACTCTTGCCAGCATTGTTCGACGAAATAGTTCCCCAGGTTTATAACCACGCGAAGACATGTAATCTGATCACCCTAAACTTGACCCTCCTAGCAGGGTAACCCTACCTCGAGCGTTTACATGGCTTAAATAAACAAAAACGTGACCCTCCTAGAAGGGTAACCCTAGCAAGCAGGTAGGGTTACCCTCCTCCTAGGGTAACCCTAACTCGCATGTAAACGAAACCGGGAACAACAATAGAGGAGGGTAACCCTCCTAGAAGGGTAACCCTTCCAGCAGGGTTACCCTCCCTCCATGTAAACAGGGCCTTAGTTGTCCGTTCAACAGTAAAGATTCAATCGGGTAAATCTATTTTCAAATTAGTGGTTACGTGATTCGTGAAAGTATATGCTTAGTTCGAACTGTTGTCGTCATGGTTACCGGGCTCATAGGGATAGAATGCGCTTGCATTCGCACGATTTGTGTTTCTAAGTGGAAAAAGTCGTTTCTCGATTTGATGAACCTTTCTGTTGACAAAACCATAGAAATATTCAAACGCGAGAGCTTCTGTCTTCCTCAAGAAATGGCCACTTCAGTTTCTCTAGCATTTTCGTTACAACACCAGGCTGTCTTGAATAATTATTAAAGCAGCATCTTGCAGCAGAGCGCTGAACCATGTCTAATTGATATTTATCTTTCCGGGGAGAAGGATACCATGCCCAGCCATCATATTCAAGTTTAGGTCTTAGTAGGCTACAGAGTAAAGTTTAGATTTACATTCTACAGAAGTATGCTTAAAGTTTCTCCTGATAACGCCTAGAGTCTGCTTAGCACTTGAGGAAATCAAGTGACTTGCCCATTTAAAGGCCTCTGAGAGTATAATTAAGTATGAATGGTGGTGGTCCCTATGAAATGTATGACCATTCAGTTATGGTTTATCATTCTTCTTTGTAGAAAAGCAAATTGTGTGACATTTTTCTGGGTTAAATAGCATTTGCCAGTCCTTTTCCTATAGATAAGGCGGTTAAGTCACCCTGAAGGATTTGACCATCCACAGGACTAGCTATTTAACAAATATTCTTCGAGAGCGCGCTGGATACGAAGTGATAGATAACCAACCAGGCGCGTAGCGCCGAGTTGGTTATAATCATTTAATATCCAGCAAGCCCGAGTAGAATAATTGTTTTAGAAAAACTCCAGGGTCAACAACTCTTCCACTGAAGCATTGATTTCTGCCTTGGACAATTCCGGTCCAAAAGGGCTTTTGTCGGCAATTTTTTCTCAGAGCTAGCTGCAAATGCTTTCTGCTAGCTGACGCGTTCCTTAAACATATTAGGTACCGCGGTATATGAACTGATAGGCTGTGCCAATGAAAATGCTGGAAATCTGATATCCGTAGTTCAGTATTTAATACAGTACGATACAGGAAGCAATCGTCAGCAAATAATCTGATCGTCGGAGAAATACTTGAAGGTAAGTCATTAAAGTACAAATGTTTTAGCAACCTGAATTTCTCTGGTGTCTGTAAGAGGTAATTGCTTAAATTGTCAAGATAAGTGCGAAGAACACTTTTATCAAACAATTTTATTTTGTTTTCTGTACACTTTGTGCTTGCATGCATATCACTGTCCCCCTGCTGTGTAACTCACTCTCTTTAACACGACTATTGTGACATTGAAATCCAGTGATTCGAGTTTTCTTAATTAATGTGGAAAAAATAACAAAAGGAATCATCAGGGAAGTTCTTGAATGAGACGATTCATTCTGAATTAGCTGTTCCTGAAAATTTGATGTTTTTCCTACGACTGGAATATCAGGCACGTATTGATAGAGGATTTAGAGAGTCCCAAAAGGTAAGACCGCAAATGTAGGTCTACAAAGTGGTTACATATGAAGGATACTAAGCTATTTCATTGCAAAGAAAACATCACTGTTATCACGGAGGAGCTGTGGGTGATTTATCGTGGAAACCAACGATCATTCATTCTTCTTTAACCTGCGCTGTGGCATCCAGGGCTTCTTGTCACGTCCAAAGAATGGATGGATGCTTCTTGCTTCTCTCTGAAAGTTCAGGTAAGATAAATGTTAAAACTTGTGTTTTCCTGATCAACCTTGTCAACATGAAAATTGCTTACAAGTTTCGAACTCTCGCCACTTCGGCCAGGTTTGCGTCTCTGAACAACACTGTCGAAGTGGAAGTTCAAGCTTTTTGGAAATGATTTCAGTATGTTTCTGTGCAAAAAAATATGAGGCAGTTTTCTTTTGTTTGAGACAGAATGAAGCATCTCCTCGGCCCTCGAATTTTTTTTAAAAAAGGAAATGTGATGCGGAATGAAATCATCCACAAGAAGGTTCGTAAAAATTTCGATTCGTATCGACCCCTCCCAAAATGAATGGCAAGTCAGCATATCCATTTTCAACAAAAAGTAACTCAACCAAGGTACATAGAGCGGTTTTCGATTGAGTGTCGAAAGTAATTAGCGAATTGCTGTGGTTTATGATTACTTCACTCAGTGATTGGTTCAAAATGCTCGCGCCACTTTTCCAACCAATCAGAAGTGAAGCCAAAACCAATCGTGGCTCGCGAGTGCACATTTTCCCGCGCTTTGTGTCGGCTACGTGTAATTACTTCGAGTTTTGATTGGTTTACTGGATTGTCTCCGTCCTTCCTTGATTGGCCAAAGTAATTATTTTGGTTTTCGTTTTACGACACTCATTTGAAAACCGCTCTATCACATTCCAACCTTTTCCTGCAACTGCATTCTTTTCGCAATAAGTCCACTTGGAGGTCGTCGTGGTGGCTGGCAGTCAGTCTCCACAACCAAACCGGCGATTACAAAGACAGCAACAAGGATGACGAGAGCTATTTTCTTCATTTTGATTGTGTGAAAACCAACGAATCTTGAGTATGTAACTTTGTGTGTTGCTGTCTATGTCTGAAAGGTCTTCTTGTTTTCCTGAAATAATAGTACTGGACAATAACGACAAAAATTAAAAACAAAAAAATTAGGAAAAAAATGACACCCCGACCCCTACCCCGGCCCCGCGTTTTGGCAACTACCGCAAAATAGCATGTTGCTATCTATTTTGCCATACAGGGATTATCAACAACCAATTTTCGGATGTTGTACCTTTTGTAATGATTTATGGGCAGCATACTCGTTCAGCTATTTGCATATCAACCGGATGGCTAAATAAGATAAGTGGAATGATAAAAAGTTGCGTGAAATTTGTGCAATCCATCGCTTTGTAGAGTGGTTAGAGAAGCTTAATATGTTTGGACAAAAAAATCCATCTACTCTGTTTTCCCCCTAAATTAAGATGGCAGCGAAAATTGAGATTATTTCAATGGATTGATTAAATCGAGATACCCATACCAAAAAAAAGGTGTTAAATTGTCAACCACACTAAGCTGTATTGTACAATCTGAAAAATGTGATTCGCTTCTGTCCTCGAAACTCGAATTCCCCGGTGTAACTAATAGAGCGGCGGGTCTAAAATACAGGTCACATTCCACAGGTCACTCGTTGCAGGTCATTGTTTTACCTTCTTGAAAGTAACCCAAAACCCTCAATTTGGCTAACCCTAGGCCTAAAAACCAACCTTAGGCCTAGGGTTAGCCAAATTGAGGGTTTTGGTTACTTTCCAAAACATAAAACAATGACCTGCAACGAGTGACCTGTGGAATGTGACCTGTGTTTTAGACCCGCCGCTGATAGAGTATGTGTATCTATTTAACTATGCAAAATACCTTGCTCGCTTACTTGCTACGCTTGCTAGCCATGAAAATAGCAATGTTTCTTTCCACTTTGCCATAAAGGGATTTCTAACATCCAATTTTTAGAAGTTGGGCCTTTTGTAATGATCTATTAAACTTTCCATTGGGTGACCAAGATGAGTGGAATGACTAAACGTCGTGTGAAATTTGTGGAGGACGCATGTTTTATGAGTCAAATGAGTCAATGGACTCACAGTCAATATAGCAATAATTTGTTGATTAAGCATGAGCCCTCTTTTCAGTTATTAGGCCTAAGCACTCTCTGAAATTTTAGCTTTCATTTTATGGTTTAATTAACTGCACTAACTCGTTGACTCATTGACTCATTGACTCATGACTCATTGACTCATTGACTTATAAATACTCGACACTCAAATTTGTGGAATCCATAACTTTATAGCGCTGTGTTAAAGAAGCTTACATTTGGCAATAATATCATAAATATTTTCTTTAATCTCTGTTTGCGCCTATCGCGCAGATCAATGGATCGATTAGATCTGGATAACACACCAAGAAATGGTGGTGTTAAAATGCGAATCTCACAAAGCTGTATTGTACAATATTAGAAATGTGATTCGCTTCTTTCAGCGAAATTGTAATTCCGGTTTAACTGATAGAGACAGCTTAGTTGTTCAATTACATCCCCACAATACTTACAACTTACCTGCGTGTTCGCTTTATTTCCTCTGAGCGGGGCGTGAAAATGTCACTTCTTGTGAAGCTCTGAAAACTTAATATGCTTAATAAGGCCACCAGAAAAAAACACATCACGTGCATATCATGTGCTGATCAGGCTTATCTTGCGGTAATCACTTATTATTTCCATCCCTCAAACTAACATTTCCCTTTTTATTCAACTTATACGACGTACACTCTACTTCAACGAAACAAAGATTTTAAACAAGGTTTTAATGATTCCAAGTTCGAGTGAGGCCTATCACTTCTGTGAAGTTTTTATACCTAATTATTCCACCAGAGATCAACCCTAGTATAGGCATGGAGTATTGGGCCCACACAAGGACAGAGAAAAACTCTGACCAGGGTGGCATTTGAACCCACGACCTTCGGATTAGATCACCGCTGCTCTAAGACCTAAGACCTAAGACCCGGAAAACTAAGACCCTTTTCATTTTAGTTCTCACAGCAATCCCTGGGCCGTTTAAAAAGGCGCAAAAATATAATAAATAAATGCGAAGGAAATCGGGAATAAATCACGCGCAAAGCAGCAAATGAGCCATAGAAAAGAACGGCACCAAAAAACCCTGTATTCCTGAAAGAAATATTATGTATATCAAAAAAATCAAGTTCGATTTCAAGACGACAATAAGGCTTTATAATGACAGCGTTGGGAGAAAATCTAGCGGCGCTTGATAATTATTCACGCCACAACCGCGAATGTCACGCCAGGCGAGTCAAGGCCACATGACAATCCTGCATTTCATCAGAAAGGAAAAGTGAATCGTTGTTCTAAAATGCCTCGCCTGTAACTGAACGAATTGTTCATTTGTTCTTCGGAAATTACTGGCAGTCAGGTGTTACATCCTGTTGGAAATCAACGGCGGGTTTTTCTTTGATCGACCTCTGTCGTGAGCGCATGTAAACAACAGAATGGGAACTGAGAGGGGTGGGAAGCAGGACGCTCTAACCACAGGTAACCCAGGCTCACTGTTTGCCACATTGGGAAATATAGAGAACATATGAGGCGAAGTTTAGGTCTGAAAATTTGCTAGAAAATGGAAATAAAAATGGATAAAACTTACCATGTGGTGAGCTGCTGTTGTCTTTAATACGTACACGAAGTTTCGGGGAAAATGGTCCCCGTTCACCTTCCTTCATAGTATATAGTGACAAGGTAGGAGACGGAAGCCAGCTTAGGGACTCCGATCGACCCAAAACAAGGACGATTCTTTTCGCAAAAATCGAATCCAGTCGCTAAATGAACATGCCAGGCTCGGGGAACATGAATTTCTCTAAACCATGAATCCACTGAAGCATCTCCAGGAAGCAACGCGAAGCCACCAGTCTCCGTAGAACTTGTAAGTTAACCGGCTAAAATGGCGGCCAGAAACCGTTGTCCTCGCAAAGTGTCCAATTCAAATGGCACTCAACTCGGGACGCCTGGTGACTAGTATAATAAGTCCTCCTGGAGTGAGGGTCGTAAAAACACGAAAATTTCTGCAGTCTCTGACTTTAATGTTTTGTCAAAAGAAAGAAATTGATCTCGTGCTAGGCAACCATAAAGGTGCGCGTGATCACCTTGCGTCAACTGAATGAACTACGGGAGAGAATATTAATCGTTCGTCGTTTTCAGAGTAAAACAACGTCTTTGGTTTTTTAATTTTGTTGTAATATTTAACTGAATATTTACACTTCATCTGTCTGAACATCTATGAGATACAAAAAAAGACTTGTGAATTATCGCAAATCACAACGCTGACAAGCACAAAAGCTTAATGAAAATCTTTCTATATTCGTTAGCAATCACCCTTTCAAATTTCAGAGAAATCGACCGTTCCGCGAATATTTTACAAGTTTTTTTCAATGGGATGTCAAAAGGCCGAGTGGATGTTGTGCAAGTTCGGGCGCACAAGTTGCGCGTGTGGCCCGTTATAAATATTTTTTCACAAAATGTTCCCGAATCGTCAAGTATGACCACAGAAGACAAAAACATCATTCTTAAAGCTTATTCTACGCAGAAGGTAGGTTCTAGAGGTAATTTTGAGAGTGGAAATCAAGTTTACGGCAGACGGGAAATACAAACTCACGAGGACGTATGCTATATTTAACAAAAATTAGTGAAATTTTCAATTGTTACCTGAAGAATGTGCAGAATTGAGTACACGTAGATATAAATAAGCCAGACAACAGAGATAACAGACCCACTTAAGTTGTTCTCTGTCTTTGTTAAACCCATAAGTTACTAGAGGGTCTCAATGGGGGTTTAGCAAACACGGTACAGGGTTAAAAATTTCGCGATTTCACAGTGCACGCTTAATTTTTACATCAAATAATTGTTTAGAGCTTAGGAAAAGCTACAAACAACACGGTTATCTGAACAAAATAATTCACGACACACGGTTAATTTTTTCCCTTTTTCACGACACACGGTTAATTTTTTGGGCGTTTCATGCCACACGCTTACCCCATTGAGACCTTCTTACTAGAGAATTTTCCATTTGATTTCAGTGTTGTACAAAACACCACACTTGGTACAATATTAGAACTACAGCTCACTTTGATTACGGCTCGACGGGCGAAAGGTTGTTGTCGAAGTCCATTACTCGTTGCTTTTAAGATTCCAGATATTAATTTTTCTGTCTTGTTTATCCAATTTACGTTCCATTCTTTAGCTCCATAAGGGTATATTTTGTGTAAAGATACTCCAAAACGCCATTTGCGTTTCAATCTTCGACGCCATTGTAGGTTAATATTCTACTGTGTCAAACCAGGGAAATCTACGCCTTTCTACTCCCCCTGAAATCCTAGCAAAATACGCGCAGAAGACTCTACGCACAAAGACACCACTTAGCAAGAGAGTGATAGGAAAGACTCTTCCCGACACGGAAAAAAAGAGAAAAAAAAAAACCAAACAAACAAACAAATCTCACCCACTTTCCGACTGTGATTGCCATACTGGCAACCCAGTAATAACTATCATAGGTATTTTTGCGCGGTTTACTGACTATGCGGGAAACGCAGATCTGAGCAAGTTTTAATGAAATCCAAAAAGAAAATTGGGGGTAACGACGCATTTTTCGAAGATAATTCATCAACAATATTCGTAAAAAGCTTTGAAATACACAGCAAAGTATGGCGTTCTTTTCCAAATTGAAGCTTAATTAATTATCTCTGAAAAATGCATGGCTACCTCCAATTTTCTTTTTGGATTCCAAGAGCACTTGCTAAGTTCTGCTTTCTCCGCATAGTTTTGAACCGCGCAACAATATCGCTATACTGTATTAAGCACCGTCGATAGGAAACCCGAGTATCTTGAGATGCGCAGAACGTATGCGCAATAACAATAGTAGGCACCGTCCTTAACAAGCGCGAAGAAGCTGTAAAAATGGCATCTGATTGGTGGAGAAAATGACACTGATCCTCGTGACGCCCTGATAATCGACAGCTAATGTGTATAGACCTACTTGAAAACTTCCCCAAGGAGATGAGAGACAAGATTCAATATATATTCAGGCATGGCTACGAGGCTTTAGCGGGTGTTAATACACGTTTACAGCGGCACTTTTGGAAGAAAAAATTATTGACATTAATTAAAAATGACATCCTCGCAGTTAGTGGTGTGGTAGTCTAGTGGTTAAGTGAAGGGGTTATTAATTACACGTTCCTAGGTTCGAGTCCTGCAAGTCCAGACATTAGGGTTTCTCTTTTAAAAGAAATATGTTCATTTCCCATGATCCCTATCAAGCTTTCAGTGTCCAAAATGAACGATAATACTTCATTTGGAAGAAAGTGACAATGAAGAATAATCCTTCAATTGAGGGAGAGACTTGGTTGTTTCTTCTGTCCTTAAACTAGCATCCAGGCTTCTTGCTACACACAATAGGCCCTGGGGACGAAGTAAATCAAAAATGGCGGCTGAATTTAACGAAGAATCCTCGTCTAACAAATCAACGTTTATATGTTCTAACTGTGGTTTTGAATGCCATTATGAATATTTTGGGAAGACACCTCCTTTTTCTAAATCTATAGTGTATGTGTATTTACATTTCGCCTGGGAATCAAAAAATATGGTGTAACCGAGGTCTGTTTTGTATTCCCCTCATGAATTGCAGGCTTTTGGAGGATGCGTACGTTATTCGTGATCCTTTCTCGTCGTCAGCGGGGCATCTTACACTTGGCGGACAGTGTTTTCTCTGCTCTGGAGATGTTTGCGTGTCACAGGTATCTATGTACAGTGCACATTGAAACTATAGGGAAGATATCTGTTAAGTTTGGACAATGTGCGAGCCAGCGAGGCATGCGAGCCAGGATGGCGAGTCAACATGCCAATCACACAATTACTGAAAGCGAACTGTTTTAAAATGGGTGCTTAGACTCAATAACTGTTTATCATCGCTATTTGAAATGGGTGCTTAGACTTAAATGCGAAATTTGCGTGACTCGCTTGCTCGGAAATTTTCCAGCCCCATATCTGTTTACAAACCTTGCTTTTGTTATTGTAATGTGACAACCACAGAAACAAAAGATTCTTTGTATCGACAGCCAATGAGGCTCCGGTTGGCACATTAATGATAATAGGTGATGTCATGGATATCTTCCCTATTGATGATAATAAATGACTATGAACTTGAAGTGTCAAGTCCTTTAACATGCAGGGGGCCCTGTAATATTGGAAACACTGTTAACATTGAAATTAAATCTAATGAACTCAAATCAAATCAAATATTGGTTTTTGAGGCAAGGAGAAAACCAGAGTACCCAGAGAAAAATTAATGTTCTCGGGACACTGCAGAGTAGAGTAGAGAATTAACAAACTCAACCCACATACATAACTGATTAGAGTGTAATGTGAAGTGCTAGGTTTCTACCCCATACGAACCATGTGAGTGTTAGCCCTACTGATGGAAATGAGCCCATATCAGGACGGAGAAAAACTCTGACCAGGGTGGGAATTGAACCCACGACCTTCAGGTTCGATCAGCGCTGCTCTACCGACCAAGCTACAAGGTCAGATGGGAGAAGGTGGAGGGATCTGTCAACTGTGGGAATTGTTAAAGTCACGTCAATGAACAATTGTCCAAATACAAGGAAGGATTATGAAATTCTATTTTGATCGATTTTGATCGATTCTATTTTGATCGATTTTTATCAACTGACCATTCCACAATTTTGGCTGAGTAATCTTATCTTTGAATGGCAGTGACATTACCGACCGCTTTGTTTTGATATAATATTATATTAGGCTCTTTGCTTTCCTTGTGTTAACATTGCAGCAACAATCATTGTCCGTTTTAAGAAAACTGTTCTCATTTATTCGAATCATCTAGCATTTAATTAGAGGTATGGAACGTGTTAGAATTTCACAGGAAAACGAGTCATATAGAGTGCCCACAAGGGCGTAGGAATTATCGTGAGGAAATGAGTGAATTCCCAACTTCTTCTACTTCCAAAATTTGGATCTCGTCCTATACTAAATGCTAGACGAATTTCTCATAGTAAAATAAGAATTTTGCCATTCGTGCTATCAGTAAGATTATGGGATCTGCTACTGGTACCATTTCCCTGTCTCCATTGGTACAAGCGTAAACCGAAGTACGTAAGTTTTTTATCTTTTTATTTGTCCTAACCTTTCCAGTGTTGCATTTGTCAAAATTAGTGTTATTCTCTGCTACATGATGCGATGATTATTTTTTGCTTGTTTTCTTACTATATTATTATCAAAGCTATAATAATTTAAGTCATATATGCAGGTATATTCTTTAGGTTTTGACGCAACGCTTTTCAATTTAAAATCTCTAGGATATTGTTGTAACCATTCACTATATATGTCGTATGCAAGTGGATAGGTGCTATGTGCTACACGTCCGTATTATTTAAGCCTCATGAATGAATGAATGATTTGTTTATTTCAACCTCTCGCAGTCAAGACTGAATTACAGGTTGTGGTCAAGAACAGCTACGTATGTAATAAGCATAATTATTACAATTTGTACTATGCTTATATAAAATATATCGAATTTTGATTAATTACTAAATGCATATTATGAATATTTATAAGTGACGAAATTCCTAAATCGAATTGTGTTGTATGAGACTTTCGCCTCACTTTTATGTCACAGATTATATGGCTTATCCAGCCTCACAGCACAAGCCAATGTAGTTAAATTGGATCTTTTTAGCGCAACATCATGGGAATTAAGATTCAGGGTATATGATCGACAAAGCTCTCTTTTGAATTCCTTCCAAAGTGTTAGATAGGTAATTAGGAAGATGCGCGAAAGCAACCATACTCTAATATGGATTGAATTAACGAGCAAAATACCGCGACTAAGTCGTTTTCCTTAACGTGAGCACCTTTAAGTTTCCTAATTGCATTAAGTCTACGATTAGCTTTCTTCACTATGACATTACAGTCTTTTGTCCACGAGAAATCAGATGAAATATATATGCCTATTAAGAACTTGAACGACTCAACAGAATCTATCTCAGCTCCAGCGAGAAAAAGCGGCTCATGCAAGACATGTGTAGCTTTTGTTGTTTCTATTTGTTGGTGTAGCGTGCCACGTACCAGGCTTATTTTATGTTAAGATAAGTTAGAATCTATAATAATTGTTAGTATCTTAATTATCCTATTTCAGTTCGAACCTACGATCTATCTGAGAACTGCAACTTATGAATAACTACAAAGATTATAAGACAGCAGCTTTTCCAAAATCGGGCGTGCATCTAATTAGGGTCAAACTTGGACATAAGTGCTATTTTCCTTCAAAAGAGGTTGGATTGACTGCATCATTTTCTTCATGGAGTTGCATCAATATAAGTTCAGCAAGAGCCTAGATTTATTAGGTCACTGAGCAAACCACAGTCTTTATAAAGTGGCTTATTGTTTGAGGTTTAGCATGATAGGAAAACTTCCTTTATTTCCAGGACTGCAAAATTAATAATAAAATGTGCGTCCAGTTTTAATAAACCCTCGTGAACATGTCCGATAGTGGAGTAAATCTTCCTGAGGGTGTTCTTATTTTAGAAAAATCAACCTACAGTAATTTTCATACATATTTTGACAGCCTGTGTGTACCCTATTTGGTGTTCTATTAAACAGAATCTGCTACAAGATTTAGCATTTGAACTTGATGTCATATTGAGAAATTATCAGCAAAGTGATTCTCTCAGGCAGTAAGACTTGAGACTGCAGCTGAAATGTGCAGTTGTGTGTATTCTTATCAATTCACCAAATTCAAAATGCTTGTTTTCATTTCTCTACAGAGATGTAGCATATTTTACACCAAGAGGTTCTGCATTGCATGTGTTGAAGGCAACATGGAAGATTTTCCCAAAGAAATCCAAAAGGTACTGTACATTTTTATTGTGCGTCATATTCAGGAAGTAAAGGGTCTGCCTGACCTGTTAGTGGTTTTTTTAGTAAATTATAATGATAAGAATAGTAATAAGAACGATAATAATAATAATGATAATGATAATGATAATGATAATAATAATAATAATAATAATAATAATAATAAGCAATGGCTGCTGCCTAACAGTCGCCCGGCTGCCTGGGGCGCCTTATTTGCGAGCGTGGGCAACCAGATTTCTGAACAAAGTAGCCCAAACGGGCACCTTACTTGATTCATCCTCAGTTTCTTGTAAATTTGATCCCAGCTGGAATTAATTAATTCTGGGATCTTGAAAAAATTATTTGGGCTACTAACTTTTAATGTTGAAAGCCCCAAGGGCTCCAAGAAAATTTTCTTAGGCGGCAGCCTTGATAATCATTATTATTATTTTTTATTATTATTATTATTATTATTATTATTATTATTATTATTATTATTATTATTATTATTATTTCGCCCAGCCTGTCATAGTACATGCATACTGGGTTCACCCTAGCAGCAAGTTGTAATATTTTATTTCTATGCAGTGTACCTCTTGATGTACTCTTTACAATAATAATAATAATAATAATAATAATAATAATCCCTTTATTAACATATTCCAAGCAAATTGCTATTTACAAGTAAGAAGTAAAACAAAAAGAAGACTATCAAAACCTATTTACAATTCATTTCCATTAAAAAAGAGACGCACAATAAACTTACGAAGATATTCTTATTTGTAGTAAGAAAAATTCATGTCATGATAGCGTTCTGACTAAAAAAAAATTGGAAATAAAGATAAGCTCCTTAAAGAAAAGCCACTCTTATTTAAAAATATATATATATATATATGCAGATAACATCAGTCAGAAAAAAAAGAAAAACAAAAACAACCAAATTAAAAATTACGAAAACTAAGAAATTCTGGCGGTCACATTCTGGATTCTAATGTCTGTTTCCTGAAGGTCTACATTCCTTCTTCTTCCTCTGGAACCTCTAAGGCAGAGGAGAGCTGAGCGGAGGATAGCAAACGATACTTTTGCTCTTAGCCAGGATGATAATAATAATAATAATAATAATAATAATAATAATAATAATAATAATAATAATAATAATAATAATAATAATAATAGAGCGGTTTTCGATTCAGTGTCGAAAGTAATTCATTAGCGAATTGCTTTGGTTTTGCATTTACTTCACTCAGTGTTTGGTTGAAAGTTCTTGCGCCATTTTTTCAACCAATCAGAAATGAAACCAAAACCAATTGTGGCTTGCACATGCACATTTTCCTGGGCTTTGTGTTGGCTACATGTAATTACTTGGAGTTTTGATTGGTTTACTGGATTGTCTCCATCCTTTTTGATTGGCCAAAGTAATTACTTTGGTTTTGGTTTTACAACACTCATTTAAGAAAGACCGCTGTAATACCAACTTTATTCATTTAATTCAATGGAAGGGAAGGATACCAGTTGAGAGGTTATCCCTACAGAGGGTATCCTCCTGCAGCTGGATGTACATGGAATTGACTAAAAAAATCGATTTTGATGAGGGAGGAAAACCAGAGTACCCGGAGAAAAACCCTCGGAGTCAGATTGACATCGACTGAAACTAAGCCCACATGTGGTCCGAGACCAGGGTTGAACCCGGGTCACAGAGATGGGAGGCGAGGTTGATAACTGCTATTAAACCACTTGGCTCCACCCTGACTCTCTTTTCCAACTAATTTATTTTAATCTTGATCTTGACTACTTTTTGTTAAAACAATAGACTCTGTTTTATTAACAGCAACTTAGTAAGTGTAAACCATCCCATAGAGTTGGCTGTTTGGTTAAATTCTTTTAGTGTCTTTAAACATGGCCCAAAAACCCATGTGATCTTTAACTTTCAAAACCCTCAAATAAAGATGTAGTTATTGTTGCCTTGATATCATTAGCCATTCAAGGATAGCCTGAGAGAGATTTTTTTTCTTGTCGTGCAATTGTGTTTCAGGAAATACAACAAAAAGATATTGCATCAAATTAAAGACGACTTTACCTCTAGAAGGATATACCTCTGGATTGGACCAAGATCAACCAAGATTTGTTACCGGTAGTTTGTGCCTCTCTTGCAATTTAAAAGTCTTATGTCAAAACTGTTAATGATATTTGAATATATATTTTGTGTACTGTGCATGATGCAGGGGTTATCTTGAGGAGCAGGTTTGCTTTGCATCCAGATACTGTTTCAGACTTGTCTTCCATCAATTTCTGGGATCAAGTTTCCTGTGTTAACTGTAGCAATGAATTACATTTTGGGAATGGATTGGAACCTCAGCGTGAATGTAGAGAAGACAAGAAAACTGAACCTCAAATTATGATTTTGGAAATTATGATTTAGAAAGAGGACACCATGTCTGCCATAAGATTGATGATGATGATGATGATGATGATGATGATGATGATGATGATGATGACAGCCACAACATTGGTGATGATAATGGTATTGATGATGAGGAGGTTAAGGATGATCTAATGATGACAATGGAGATGTCGATGATGATAGAGGGCATTTGCAATTAAACTTCTGAGCAGGAGCCTATGATGTCATATGACTAGCAGCGTACAACTTCATCGTATTTGTGGAATGGCATTTTACAAACCAAATAAATTATTTCAGTTTAGATTGATTTTCCCACGAAACCACACCTTTCAAGCTAATCACAAGTCTTGCATGAGAAATTATTACCCAAGGGATTGAGATGGGTCACTTGTCTGAAATAGCGCGAAGTTAACCAAAGCGCATATGTTGCATGGTTGTGCAATTTACTACTTGCACAATCCCATAATGCAATATGTTTAGGGTGTTCTTTACATAAACACAATACAAGTTTAATATTTACTCTTGGGACTGTATCATGCTTCAGTCAACTGGATAGCCATTGTTTTTATGTAAAGACCCCCTTCCCCCTCCCCCCCTCCCCCCCCCAAAAAAAACTGAAACGTATTGCATTATGGGATCGTACAAGTAGTGAATGGCTGATATTCGTCTTTTATAGCGCAAGCACGAACTTCATACATGGCATTAAATGAAAATGGCGTTGTTGAAAGTACAGTTGTAAGCACGAATATGTTGTCTAATATGCTCAAACCACATGCCAATGCACACACCGTTCGTGGTGGTAGACCCGTTTTCGCAACGGGTTGGTCCGCGAACTTTACATACATACATACATACATACGTACCTTTACCCAGTTGTGGGGACTTGTGTTCCAAATCTACATTGTGTGGACCTGGTGTTCCTTGAGACATTACCAAATAATATGTATAGCATTTGAGTGTACTCGGATAGAGTATGCTATGCACTCCAAAAAAAATTACAAAATCCCACATCTACGCTGTGGGGACAGTTTTTACACACATTGTGGGGACCAAAACTTACACTTCTTTGGAATTGTGGGGACATTAGGTGAAACTCTTACATTGTGGGGACTTTAGCCTTTAAGGTGCTCCACCTGTTCTTGTCTCATTATATTGCTACATTAACATACTTCATTGAGCACTTGCATTACACTGGTGAGTAAAAACAAAGTCATCACTTAAGTATGCTATAACTGAAACCCATCAATATTTCGTATGAAATAAACTTACAATGATTGATTTTCAACATGAATTAATGAGACCCTTGTAACGGATGACAGGGAGCCACTGAAAATCGACAACCGTTTTCCGACTAACTATTACAGCCCCCTCCGTAACAAATTCACCTGAAACAATGTTTGGTTCCTGGCAAAGCTACAACTTTCTAGATTTACGTTGTGGGGACATTGTTTACACATGACAAAACTCTGAAATCGTGCGGACTTTAAAACTGAAGGTCCTTCTGCAGTATGTGTTTCGTTAGGTTTTTTTTCAAGGTTGTGAGGTACTGTGGTATTTACATTAGAGCTAGTAATAGAAATTTGCACAGTTTACACGACTGTAGCCCAACTTTGACATATTAATTTTACCAAACGTAACCTCAAGGTCCTTGGGATTGCTTCTTTTTTTTTCCCGCAAGACTCGCTTTTTTTTTTACTGAGCAACATTAATCAGTTTTGATCACTCAAACAACGAATCTCAGCATCCATGGATCGAGGTTGATTGTCAAATTACGCTGGAGGTTATTTGGAGTCTT
>NC_090875.1:21432360-21456345 GCF_036669935.1 Montipora foliosa
GGAAATTTGTAAACAGCGCTCTCTTAAGCCTAAAAGCCCACCTTATTGTAAAAATTGCCATTTGCCAACGTTTTTAGCTGTCTTGGAAGGAAAACTCCAAAAAGATCGGTATTGAGTCAAAATTGCAATGAGAAGACCAACTTGCCAAAAACGTTACTTGCATGCAGCCTCAATACCTAACGTTTTGTCAAAAAAAATCCTCTTTGGGTAGAAATAACTAAAGGGATGAAAAAACTCCGAAAACAATCTTACGTTTGAACCTGAAAACTCGACTTTACGTTTGTGGAAACTACCATTTAATAAGGTCTGAGTATGTTTTGACCGAAAACCTCATAAATTCGTCATTTTTTTGTCGAAATCAAACCAAGTTGCGAAACCTATGAAAAACGTCTGTTTGAGCCTAAAAGCACAACTTTCTCTAAAAACAGTCATTTGAAAGCCTTTTGAGCAGTTTGAGAGCAATAGCCTAACAAAAGATCCCATTGCATTAAAATGAGGTGAGGTGGAGAACTTGTCGAAACCGTTCTTTCACCCTCAAAACACATTTTTCTCATTGGAGGTGTTTTGAGAATTGATGGAGACAAAAGCTCAAAAAGGTTCCTCATTCGACAAATATTGCACTGGCATGGCAAACTTGCAAAATACGTTGTGTTCAGCCTCAAAATACGCGTTCATTGTGAAAACTGCCATCTTGCAACATTTTAACCCGTCTTCGGCCGAAAACATCGGCAAAACGTTTCTCGTTCACCCAATAACGAAGAGACAAGGGAAACTTGTGAAAAACATCTGTTTCACCGTCAAAACACAATTTTTTCTGAGAACTGCCATTTGGAGGAAGTTGGAGTTATTTTGATAGAATAGCTTTCTCAATCGGTCAAAATTGCACTGACATGATAATCTTGTCGAAAACGATCGATTTAGCCTCAAAACGTAACTTGTTTCTCAAAACTGCCCTTTGGAAGTATTTTCAGGAGTTTTCAAGTAAGAGTCTCCAAAGGGTCCCCACTCGGTAAAAATGCCACGGACATTAGATACTTTCGAGAAACGTCTGTTTCATTGTCAAAACTCACTTTCTGTGAAAATTGACATTGGAAGCAATTTGAGGACTTTAGAGCAAGAGCCTCAAGAGCTTTCTTATTCCTTCGAAATTGCTGAGAGTTGGGAAATTTGTAAACAGCGCTCTCTTAAGCCTAAAAGCCCACCTTATTGTAAAAATAGCCATTTGCCAACGTTTTTAGCTGTCTTGGAAGGAACACTCCAAAAAGATCGGTATTGAGTCAAAATTGGAATGAGACGAGCAACTTGTCAAAAACGTTATTTGCATGCAGCCTCAATACCTAACGTTTTGTCAAAAAACTTCCTCTTTGGGTAGAAATGACTCAAGAGATGAAAAAACTCCGAAAACAATCTTACGTTTGAACGTGAAAACTCGACTTTACGTTTGTGGAAACTGCCATTTAATAAGGTCTGAGTATGTTTTGAGCGAAAACCTCGAAAATTCCTCATTTTTTTGTCGAAATCAAACCAAGTTGCGAAACCTATGAAAAACGTCTGTTTGAGCCTAAAAGCACAACTTTCTCTAAAAACAGTCATTTGAAAGCCTTTCGAGCAGTTTGAGAGCAATAGCCTAACAAAAGATCCCATTGCATTAAAATGAGGTGAGGTGGAGAACTGGTCGAAACCGTTCTTTCACCTTCAAAACACATTTTTCTTATTGGGGGCGTTTTGAGAATTGATGGAGACAAAACTTCAAAAAGATTCCTCATTCGACAAATATTGCACTGACATGGCAAACTTGTAAAAGACGTTATGTTCAGCCTCAAAATACAACTGTTTGTGAAATTAAAACTTCCATTTTGCAGCATTTTGAGGAGTCTTCGACCAAAAACCTCGGCAAAACGTTTCTCGTGCATCCAATAATGAAAAGAGAAGGGAAACGTCTCACCGACAAAACACATTTTTTTCTGAGAACTGCCATTTGGAGGAGGTTGGAGTGATTTTGGAAGAATACCTTTCTCAATCGGTCAAAATTGCACTGACATGGTAATCTTGTCGAAAACGATCGATTTAGCCTCAAAACGTAACTTGTTTCTCAAAACTGCCCTTTGGAAGTATTTTCAGGAGTTTTCAAGTAAGACTCTCCAAAAGGTCCCCACTCGGTAAATATGACACGGACATTAGATACTTTCGAGAAACGTCCGTTTCATCGTCAAAACTCACTTTTAGTGAAAATTGACATTCGAAGCAATTTGAGGACTTTAGAGCAAGAGCCTCAAGAGCTTTCTTATTCCTTCGAAATTGCTCAGAGTTGGGAAAAAAAAATTGTAAACAGCGCTCTCTTAAGCCTAAAAAGCCACCTTGTTGTAAAAATTGCCATTTGCCAACGTTTTTACCTGTCTTGGAAGGAAAACTCCAAAAAGATCGGTATTGAGTCAAAATTGCAATGAGAAGAGCAACTTGTCAAAGATTGTACTTGCAGCCTCAATACCTAACGTTTTGTCAAAAAACTTCCTCTTTGGGTACAAATAACTCAAGAGATGAAAAAACTTGAAAAACAATCCTACGTTTGACCCTGAAAACTCGACTTTACGTTTGTGGAAACTGCCATTTAATAAGGTCTGAGTATGTTTTGAGTGCAAACCTCATAAATTCGTCATTTCTTTGTCGAAATCAAACCAAGTTGCGAAACCTATGAAAAACGTCTGTTTGAGCCTAAAAGCACAACTTTCTCTAAAAACAGTCATTTGAAAGCCTTTTGAGCAGTTTGAGAGCAATAGCCTAACAAAAGATCCCATTGCATTAAAATGAGGTGAGGTGGAGAACTTGTCGAAACCGTTCTTTCACCCTCAAAACACATTTTTCTCATTGGAGGCGTTTTGAGAATTGATGGATACAAAAACCCAAAAAGGTTCCTCATTCGAAAAATATTGCACTGACATGGCAAACTTGCAAAAATACGTTGTGTTCAGCCTCAAGATAACACTCCTTGTGAAAACTGCCATTTTGCAACATTTTGAGCCGTCTTCGACCGAAAACATCGGCAAAACGTTTTTCGTTCACCCAATAACGAAAAGACAAGGGAAACTTGTGAAAAACATTTGTTTCACCGTCAAAACACAATTTTTTCTGAGAACTGCCATTTGGAGGAAGTTGGAGTTATTTTGTAAGAATACCTTTCTCAATCGGTCAAAATTGCACTGACATGGTAATCTTGTCGGAAACGATCGATTTAGCCTCAAAACGTAACTTGTTTCTCAAAACTGCTTTTTGGAAGCCTTTTCAGGAGTTTTCAAGTAAGAGTCTCCAAAGGGTCCCCACTCGGTAAAAATGCCACGGACATTAGATACTTTCGAGAAACGTCCGTTTCATCGTCAAAACTCACTTTCTGTGAAAATTGACATTGGAAGCAATTTGAGGACTTTAGAGAAAGGGCCTCAAAAGCTCTCTTTTCCTTCGAAATTGCTCAGAGTTGGGAAATTTGTAAACAGCGCTCTCTTAAGTCTAAAAGCCCACCTTACTGTAAAAATTGCCATTTGCCAACATTTTTGGCTGTCTTGGAAGGAAAACTCCAAAAAGATCGGTATTGAGTCAAAACTGCAATGAGAAGACCAACTTGTCAAAAACGTTACTTGCATGCAGCCTCAATACCTAACGTTTTGTCAAAAAACTTCCTCTTTGGGTAGAAATTACTCAGGAGATGAGAAAACTCGAAAAACAATCCTACGTTTGAACGTGAAAACTCGACTTTACGTTTGTGAAAACTGCCATTTAATAAGGTCTGAGTATGCTTTGACCGAAAACCTCGAAAATTCCTCATTTTTTGTCGAAATCAAACCAAGTTGCGAAACCTATGAAAAACGTCTGTCTGAGCCTAAAAACACAACTTTCTCTAAAAACAGTCATTTGAAAGCCTTTTGAGCAGTTTGAGAGCAATAGCCTAACAAAAGATCCCATTGCATTAAAATGAGGTGAGGTGGAGAACTTGTCTAAACCGTTCTTTCACCCTCAAAACTCATTTTTCTCATTGGAGGCGTTTTGAGAATTGATGGATACAAAAACTCAAAAAGGTTCCTCATTCGACAAATATTGCACTGGCATGGCAAACTTGCAAAATACGTTGTGTTCAGCCTCAAAATACGTGTTCATTGTGAAAACTGCCATTTTGCAACATTTTAACCCGTCCTCGACCGAAAACATGTGAATCCATTAGTAGGGCTCACGCTCACATGATTCATATGGGGTAGAAACCTAGCACTTCACGTACACTCTAATCGGTTAAGTCTGTCCATTTACGTATCGCACGTTAGACTATTTTGGTCTCTTCCACATTATGGAAGGGCGACGTGAGCTCTATTTACATGTACTTGCCTGTCATCACGGTTAATCCATGTAGAGACAGCAGTTTCACTCATGACCGATTCCTTTCAGAATTCATTTCGGCGGTTCGGTGGACTTCGTTGGCCAGTGAGGCAGTTAAGATCCGACCAAGTGTTAAATTTCCTTGGAGCCCGTAACGAGCTTGCTTTAGCTCTCACCGCGGTGGATTACATTGTGATTACCAGAGAATTGGTGAAGAATGCCTGCGACTGGATCCAGATGAAAATTAATGTCCCAATGGCAAGCTACATTAAGTGGCGCTTGGGAAAGACAAATCCGAAGTGTTTAGAAGTATCCTCGGTCCCTTGCTAGAGAATCATTGAAGACAATTGGACGATGAATCCCTCAGAACCTTCATGGTAGATAGAGAGGCTGAAGCCATAGTCAACAGCCGTCCACTTTCGACGGATGACCTCACATCCAAGGAAACCACTGACCCTCTAATACCAAACCATCTCCTTACAAAAAAGTCGCAAAGGGGTCCTTCCACCTTCTAGAGTCTTTCAGCGAGCAGACCTATATTCGAGGAAAAGGTGACGTCGCCTTCAACATCTCGCGAATTAATTTTGGCAAAGATGGAGAAAGAGCTACTTGTGTTCCCTACAGAGCCGTCAGAAGTGGTTCAGACCACACAAGAATCTCCAAGTAAACGACGTCGTCATTTTCAAGGACGGAGTTCTCCCAAGAAATTGCTAGAAACTAGCTAGAGTGGAGGAAACTTACCCTGGTTCTGATTCTTCACAATAGTGGCCGACCTACAAAGCCAGTGGTCTATTTGGAAAGGCCTGTCCATAAGCTGATTTTCCTGATCCCCCAAGACTGAGGAAAACTGGGAAATCCTCATCGAGAAACCAGGCAAGCAAGGCTTGCAGTGCAGAGAGATACAGTACAATAATTCTTTTGACAGAACTCATGCTAATCGTTGATTGTTCCGCTTTGTTACTTATAAATTACGATTACAATTTAGGGGAGCGATGTAAAGGATTGCGTCACAATGTTTCCGTTTTTTGTCATTGTCGTGATTTCCGCTCCAAAGTCGAATAATAAAAAGGATAATTCGGGGAAGGGCGTGCAGACATTAAAGACCATAAGATAGGATTTCCCTCACTGATAGAACATTAGTCCTTAACCGGAGGAAAGAGGAATATTTCATTGTTGTAAGTAGCTTATCATCAATAAATTCTCATTAGTTCCATGATTTCGTGTAAGTCTATGTTATATTCGTGTTGCTAAATTTTCTTGTGTCGATTTCACAAGAGTTCAATTATTCCTTTAATCTTTTGTAATAGTCGCACGCTCCGAATTGTTTTTTTCAGTTTTTTATGTCGTTTCAAGCCCAATAAAGAATTTAAACCTATCCCAAGAGTAGTGCTTGAGATGTTAGTGAACACTCCTCAGCGTCGATATAAAGAAAAGAAACGAAGATAAATGCAAATCCCTCACACTGGCGGCGGCGTTTTGAACATTGTTGGAGACAAAACATCAAAAAGCCTCCTCATTCGACAAAAATTGCATTGGCATGGCAAAATTGTAAAATGCGTTACGTTCAGCCTTGAGAAAACTACCAATTTGCAGCATTTTAAGGAAAACCTCGGCAAAACGTTTCTCGTCCACCCAATAATGAAAAGAGAACGGAAACTTGTCAAAAACGCTTGTTTCAGCGTCAAAACGCAATCTTTTGTGAGAAATGCCATTTGGAGGAGGTTGGAGTGATTTTGGCAGAATATCTTCCTCAATTGGTAGAAAATTGAACTGACATGGTAATCTTGTCGAAAACGATTGATTTACCCTCAAAACGTAACTTTTTTCTCAAAACTGCTTTTTGGAAGCATTTTCAGGAGTTTTTAAGTAGGAATCTCCAAAAGTTCACTCGGTAAAAATACCATGGACATTAGATACTTGTGAGAAACGTCAGTTTCATCGTCAAAACTCACTTTTTGTGAAAATTGACATTTGGGAGAAATTTTAGGACTTTTGGAGCAAAGGCCTCCAGAAAAAGCCTCAAAAGCTTTCTTCAGGAAAAGAAAACAAACAGCGGTTACAAACATTTTCATTTTATACTTGACGTTTCGTATGTTGTAGCATACATCATCAGAAGTGACGGTTAAAACTGTTACACTGAATTTTAAAAAACTAGAGCGAGGAACTGGTGACTAGTTAATAACAAAATCGTAACTTCCGGTAGTCGATTCTTCCGGAAGAAATTAATAAAGAAAAAGCTTCTCACTACCAATGTTTTCATTGAGAGAGGGTTTTAAGTCACTGCTTAATAGCGTTTCTTTAATTTTACACTGCAAGTCGGACTTTCCAGTTGCGAGGATTTCAAAATGGTCCCATTTGATGTTATGACCGGTAGAAATTGTATGGTCTGCAACAGCAGAGGCGTGGCCGACTTCAATGTGTAAGAGCTTTGAAATGCTCGGACTTCCTGTCATGCAATCTTCTTTTTGTTTTGCCGATGTACAAGGAATCACAGTCCCAACAACTGGCTTTGTATACTATTTTTGATCTTTGAGAACGACTGAAACGATCTTTGTAGGGAAAAAAAGACTTAACCCTGCAAGTGTTTTGAAAAATAACCCTAAGATTGACACAGCCATAAAACTTACTAATTTAACACGTCGAGTAAGAGCTTCACTTTGAAAGCCCAAAAAAGGCAAGACAAGAATGATATCTTTCTTAGGAACAGTGGTGGCAGGTTCAGCAGACCTGTTCTTTTGTCTGTTCAAAACATCATTAATGTTATAACAAAGAACGCCTCCTGGGTAACCATTTTGAAGGAAAGTGTTCTTTAGATCGAAGAGAGTCGACTGTATCAAGGAAGAACTCGAGCAGATGCGTAAGCAGCGATAGGTGAGGGTGCGGATTAAATTTATTTTATACTTTCTAGGAGTGAAAGAGTCCCACTTGGTGTAGAGGCCAGTGAAAGTTGTTTTGCGATGTACTGTTGTTGTGAAATTGTTGAGATTGCGCTTAATGCGGACATCTAAAAATGGAATCTCCTGGTTTTCTTCAAGTTCCATTGTAAATTTATTAATTTCTTCCGGAAGAATCGACTACCGGAAGTTACGATTTTGTTATTAACTAGTCACCCGTTCCTCGCTCTAGTTTTTTAAAATTCAGTGTAACAGTTTTAACCGTCACTTCTGATGATGTATGCTGCAACATACGAAACGTCAAGTATAAAATGAAAATGTTTGTAACCACTGTTTGTTTTCTTTTCCTGTTGAAATTGAAATGGCCAAAGGACAAAAGTATTTAAAAAGCTTTCTTATTCCTTCGAAATTGCTCAGAGTTAAGAAATTTGTAAACAGCGATCTCTTGAGCCTAAAATGCCTCATCATTGTAAAAATTGTCATTTGCCAACGTCTTGAGCTGTCTTCGCAAGAAAACCTCAAAAAGATCCTTATTCAGTCAAAATTTCAATGAGAAGAGCAACTTGTCAAAAATGGTACTTGCAGCCTAAATACGCAACTTTTTTCAAAAAAACCTTCCTCTTTGGGTAGAAGTAACACTGAAATGGAAAATTTGTAAAACTATCCTTCGTTTAAACCTGAAAACTCGACTTTACATTTGTGGAAACTGCCATTTAGCAAGGTCTGAGTAGGTTTTGAGGAAAAACCTCGAAAATTCCTCATTTGGCCGAAATCAAACCAAGTTGCCAAGGCTATGAAAAACGTCCGTTTGAGCCTCAAAACGCACATTTCTGTGAGAAAAGTCATTTGAAAGCCTTTTGAGCAGTTTTGGAGCAAAAGCCTAACCAAAGACCCCATTACGTTAAAATGAGGTGAGGTGGAAAATTTGTCGAAACCGATCCTTTCACCCACAAAACAAATTTTTCTCATCGGCGGCGTTTTGAGACTTGTTGGAGACAAAACCTCAAAAAGGTTCCTGATTCCACAAAAATTGCACTTACATGGCAGACTTGTAAAATACGTTATGTTCAGCCTCAAAATACAACTCTTTGTAAAAACTGCAATTTTGCAACATTTTGAGCAGTCTTCGACCGAAAACCTCGGCAAAACGTTTCTTGTTCATGAAATTATGAAAAGAGAAGGGAAACTTGCGTCAACACGCAATTTTTTGTGAGAACTGCCATTTCGAGGAGGTTGGAGTGATTTTGGAAGAATACCTTCTTCAATCGGTCGAAATTGCGCTGACATGATAATCTTAGCCTCAAAAGGTAACTTTTGTCTCAAAACTGCTTTTTGGAAGCGTTTTCAGGAGCTTTCAGGTAAGAGTCTTCAAGAGGTCGTCACTCAGTAAAAGTGCCACGGACATTAGATACTTGTGAGAAACGTCCGTTTCATCGTCAAAACTCACTTTTTGTGAAAATTGACATTTGGGAGAAATTTTAGGACATTTGGAGCAAAAGCCTCAAAAGCTTTCTTATTCCTTCGAAATTGCTCTGGGTTGGGAAATTTGGAAACAGCACACTCTTGAGCCTAAAAGCCCACCTTATTATAAAAATTGCTATTTGCCATTTTGCCAACATTTTTAGCTGTCTTGGCAAGAAAACGCCAAAAAGATCGGTATTGAGTCAAACTTTCAATTAGAAGAGCAACTTGTCAAAAATGGTACTTGCAGCCTAAATACACAACGTTTTGTCTAAAAAACTTTCTCTTTGGGTAGAAATAACACAAGAGATGGGAAACTCGAATACAAACCTTCGTTCGAACCTGAAAACTCGACTTTACATTTGTGGAAACTGCCATTTAACAAGTTCTGAGTATATTTTGAGGAAAAACCTCGAAAATTCCTCATTTGGTCCAAATCAAACCAAGTTGCGAAAGCTATGAAAAACGTCCGCTTGAGCCTCAGAACGCACCTTTCTTGGAAAACAGTCACTTAGAAGCCTTTTGAGCAGTTTTGGAGCAAACGCCTAACAAAGGACCTCATTGTGTTAAAATGAGGTGAGGTGGAAAACATGTCGAGAACCTTCCTTTTACCCTCAAAACACAAATTTTTCTCGTTGGCTGCGTTTTGAGAATTGTTGGAGACAAAACCTCAAAAAGGTTCCTCCTTCGACAAAAATTGCACTGACATGGCAAACTTGTAAAAGACGTTATGTTCAGCCTCAAAATACAACTGCTTGTGAAATTAAAACTTCCATTTTGCAGCATTTTGAGCAGTCTTCGACCAAAAACCTCGGCAAAACGTTTCTCGTGCATCCAATAATGAAAAGAGAAGGGAAATTTGTCAAAAACGTTTGTTTCAGCGTCAAATCGCAATTTTTTTGTGAGCACTGCCATTTGGAGGAGGTTGGAGTGATTTTGGAAGTACACCTTTTTCAATCGGTCAAAATTGCACTGACATGGTAATCCTGTCGAAAACGATCGATTAGCCTCAAAACGTAACTTTTTTCTCAAAACTGCCTTTTGGAAGCATTTTCAGACGTTTTGGAGGAAAAGTCTTCCAAAAGGTCTTCACTCAGTAAAAATGCCTCGGACATCAGATACTTGTGAGAAACGTCCGTTTCATCGTCAAAACTCACTTTTTGTGAAAATTGACATTTGGGAGCAATTTTAGGACTTTTGGAGCAAAAGCCTCAAAAGCTATCTTATTCCTTCAAAACTGCTCGGGGTTGGGAAATTTGTAAACAGCTCTCTCCCAAAATCCAACCTTATTGTAAAAATTGCCATTTGCCAACGTTTTTAGCTGTCTTGGAAAGCCAACATGCATTCGACAAAAATTGCACTGACATGGCAAACTTGTAAAAGACGTTATGTCCAGCCTCAAAATGCAACTCTTTGTGAAATTAAAACTGCCATTTTGCAGCATTTTGAGCAGTCTTCGGCCGAAAACCTCGGCAAAACGTTTCTCGTCCACCCAATAATGAAAAGAGAACGGAAACTTGTCAAAAACGTTTGTTTCAGCGTCAAAACGTAATCTTTTGTGAGAACAGCCATTTGGAGGAGGTTGGAGTGATTTTGGAAGAATACCTTCCTTAATCGGTCGAAATTACACTGACATGGTAATCCTGTCGAAAACGATCGATTTAGCCTCAAAAGGTAACTTTTTTCTCATAACTGCTTTTTGGAAGCGTTTTCAGGAGCTTTTAAGTAAGAGTCTCCAAAAGGTCGTCACTCGGTAAAAATGCCGCGGACATTAGATACTTGTTAGAAACGTCCGTTTCATCGTCAAACCTCATTTTTTGTGAAAATTGACATTTGGGAGCAATTTTAAGACTTTTAGAGCAAAAGCCTCAAAAGCTGTCTTATTCCTTCAAAGCTGCTCAGGTTTGGGAAATTTGTAAACAGCTTTCTCCCAAAATCCAACCTTATTGTAAAAATTGCCCTTTGCCAACGTTTTTACCTGTCTTGGCAAGAAAACCTCATTCGACCAAAATTGCACTGACATGGCAAACTTGTCCGTTTCATCAAGACTCACTTTTTGGGAAAATTGACATTTGGGAGCAATTTTAGGACTTTTGGAGCAAAAGCCTCAAAAGCTTTCTTATTCCTTCGAAATTGTTCGTGGTGGGGAAATTTGTAAATAGCGCTCTCTTGAGCTTAAAGGCTCACCTTATTGTAAAAATTGCCATTTGCCAGCGTTTTTAGCTGTCTTGGCAAGCAAACCCCAAAAAGATCGATATTGAGTCAAAATTGCAATAAGAAAAGCAACTTGTCAAAAACGTTACTTGCAGCCTCAATACGCAATGTTTTGTGAAAAGTACTTCCTCTTTGGGTAGAAATAACACAAGAGATGGGAAACTCGAAAAACAGTGCTTCGTTTGAACCTGAAAACTCGACTTTACATTTGTTAATACTGCCATTTAACAAGGTCTGAGTATTTTGAGCAGAAAGCTCGAAAATTCCTCATTTGGTCGAAATCAAACCAAGTTGCAAAACCTATGAAAACTCTCCGTTTGAGCCTCAGTGACTTTTTTCTGAAGACTGCTTTTTGGAAGGATTTTTAGGATTTTTGGATTTAAAGCCTGTAAAAGGTCCTCACTTGGTAAAAATGCCACTAACATTGATACTTCTCAAAAACGTCCGCTTTATTGTCAAAAGTCACTTTTCGTGAGGACTTTCGGACCGAAAACGCCAAAAGCTTTCTTATTCCTTCGGAATCGTACCTAGTTGGGAATTTGTAAACAGTGCCGGCGCCTTTTAGCCTAAAAACCTACCTTATTGTAAAAATTGCCATTTGACAACTTTTTTGGCGACACAACCTCAAAACGATTGTTATTCTGTCAAAATTGCAATAAGAAGAGGAACTTGTCGAGACTGTTTCTTTGAGCCTCAATAGAGGGTCGTGAAGGGGTAAAATGGGAGCTGGGATTTGCCTTTTTTAGAGGCTGGAAAATGAGATTTTGTGCACTGGGACTGGGATTCATGAAACAAAAACAATAGAAAAATGGGAATGGGATTTCAATTTGAGCAACACAGGCTGGGATTGTGGGAACTTGAGCTGGGATTTGAAAAAAACAATTTGGTGGGAAATGGGATTAGGACCCCCCTTCACGACCCTCTCAATACGTAACTTTTTGTCAAAAAGACTTCCTCTTTCGGTAACAATCACACTGAGATGGGGAACTTAAAATAAACTATATAAATTGTGAGAAAGTTTTGTTTCAGCGTGAAAACACTTTTTTTTTGTGAGAACTGTCATTTGGAAGAGGTTTGAGTACTTCTGGAGGAAAACTTCCTCATTAGGTCAAAATAGCAATGACATGGAAAACTTGTCAAAAACGACCGTTTGAGCCTGAAAACGCAACCGTTTGTGAAAACTGCCATTTGGTGTTTGGATGATGAGATTTGAAGTAAAATCTTCAAAAAGTTCG
Source organism: Montipora foliosa (assembly GCF_036669935.1). NCBI lineage: Eukaryota > Metazoa > Cnidaria > Anthozoa > Scleractinia > Acroporidae > Montipora > Montipora foliosa. The sequence continues at coordinate 21,444,524 of NC_090875.1, forward strand.
TTATTTCGTAGAAATCGTACTGAGATGCAATTTTTTTTAAAAAGTCTTCGTTTTTTAACCTGAAAACTCCACTGTTTGTAGAAACTGCCATTTAACAGGGTCCGAGTAGTATTTGAGCTAAAATACATCATTTGGTCGACATTAAAATAAGATGGAGAAAATAATCAAAAATGTTCACTTAAGTTTCAAAACGCAACAGTCATTTGAAAGCGTTTTAAGCTGTTTTAGAGGTAGAACCTGAGAAAAAAATGCAGTGAAGTTGGAAACTTGCGTAAACCACTAGTTTTACTCTCAAAACCAAAAATTTTCTAAAAACTGTCATTTTGCAGCATTTTGAGAAGTCCTCTTCCATAAACCTTGGCAAGACGTTTCTCGTTCAGTCAAACTAGCACTGACCACTGTGAAACGTCAGAGAGCCCCCACACTGTTCTTGTAGAGTAGGGGAGAGACCCCCGCTATTGTGGTCCGTCCTCCTTCCACATACACGCTTGGGTTGGGTAGGTGGGTGAGATCAAACATGGACTCATGGTGGCTGCTGGAGGCGCGGCGCTTTCACAAGATAATGTCCGATCTCACTCACTAAAGAAAGTATTGTAAACTGCCACGAGACTCTGTGATATGTGCTGTATATAAATCCTGAAGTTGAACTGTAAACTATATAAAGTTGCCAAAAAATTTTGTTTCACAGTGTCAAAACGCAAATTATTTTTAAACGGCCGTTTGGAAGAAAATTGAGTACTTTTGGAGGAGAAACTTTCTCGCTTGGTCAAAATAGCAATGACATGGGAAACTTGTAAAGTACGACCGTTTGATCCCGAAAACACATTTCTTTTTGGGAAAATTGCCACTTGGTGTTTGGAAGTGTTTTGAGGTAAAATCCTGAAAAACTTTGTTAATTGGTAAAAATCGTATTGAGAGGGGAAACTTGTAAAAAATCTTCGTTTCAACCTGAAAACTCCACTTTTTTTAGAATGTGCCATTTAACAGGGTCTGAGTAGTTTTTTAGCAAAAACCACGAAAATTCCTCTTTCCGTATAAATCAAACTAAGATAGGAAACTAGTGAAAAACACCTGCTTTGAGCCTTAAGACTAAACTTTGTGTGCAAACAATCATTTGGAAGCGTTTTGGGCAGTTTTTAAGAAAAAACGCAGTAAAGTTCCTCATTAAGTCAAAATCGCACTGAGATGAGAAACTTGCGAACAACGTTCTTTTAGCTTCTTTTTAGCCTTCGGAATGCAATTTTGTGACAAAGGAGTCATTTCCAAGCGTTTTGAGCAGTTTCGGTAGTTTTTTTGGGAGTATGTAACTTAACCCGTCGATGATATGGTGAAGGAATAATGTATTGAAGACACACATTCGGACTGCGGAAATGAGGCAAGTTAGGTTTTGAGATCATCGTAGTTATGAACAGTGCACCGGTATCGCAAAGCAAAGGGGTCTAATACCATTCCTTTTGTTACTGCTAAATTGGCGTTTATACCTGCCATGATCTCAAAACTTAACTTAATACTTTCTAAATCTTGTCAGTGTTTTACTTGATTTTGAAAATAACTCTAACATCTGACCAGGGGGAGATCCTGTATAGACCTTAAACACTTTCCATAAAATATTTAAGACGAAATCCGATAGAAAATCGAGCAATTTCAGTTTATAGTAGACAAAAATCTGGTACCAGAATAATGTTAAGTATTTTACAGTCCTTTTTACATTTTCTTTGAGCTAAAGATATAAATAATTGCTGAAGTAACACCGAAAACAATTTCCCATTGGAACGAGAGAAATTGAATTTCAAAGTTCAGAGAAATTGTGCAAAAACAGGTAAAAGTTCATCATCAGTTTCATTTCACCAGTACTTTCAAGTGTTTCTTACGAAGTTCAACAGTTGTTTTTGACGTTTGGTGTTGCTAGAAATGATTATTTTTGAGAACATATTTAAAACAGTCTTACAGAAGTTTGCAATACGATTATATAATCTTGGTACTAGGGTTTTGTCCATTTGTTACTCGAACTTCTGGTGGATTCCGTCTTAAGTCTTTTATATAGATAGTAGATAGGAAGCCAATTAAAACTAGAAAGGCATAACCTGTCAACATCTAGTTTATCCGGGAGATGAAAAATTATACAGCATGCACAAGCATGAATGTGGTCTAGACTTTGCAGCACCTACTGAGAGCAATTCCCCCAGGCTGATAGTGCATATTGCACTGATAAGTGACACCAGCTAGAATGTTTTCAAAAGAGATTTTTTCCAAGACCGACTTTGGTCGATATGACGTTCGCCTGAGGGCACCCACCTTTTAGAAAATGAAGCTTTAAATTACATCTACATGAGCATGCCAACAGAAATCGTTGCCAGTAGTGACAGCCAGACGTATTGTGGTATTAACAAATTTATACATCTGGAGCTAAAATATAGGGTTTGCATTGGGCCTACAAAGTTCTGTCTTTTCAATATCCTGACTTCAGTCTTTGAAGGGTGGATAATTAGTTTATAGAGCTCAACTTGAACATATGTGTCATCAAGTCATTTAGAAAGCACTAGCTCTGTCAACATTTGAACCAGTAGTGTAAACTGTGATTTCATCTGCGAACATATAAAGAAACATTCCATGCACAGTCAGGAAAGTCATCATGCCGCCTTGAACTGAGTAGGAAGTCAGATATTGGGATGTTTATCTCTGTATATTGTTGTCTGTCGGTTAAATAATTTATTCAATATAAACCACTGATGGAGGGAGTCTGAAATATCAATTATTGCGATAAGTTTTATTCATTTCATGTCATTTTTATTCTCTTACATAAAGATACATAGCAACTTCCTCTGCTCGCATATAGCTTAGCTAGTAGAGTTTTAAGAATTAAACAGTATCAAAGGCCTTCTGGAAGTCACTAAGTATAGCTCCAACAGCGAGGCATTTGTCCATTGCCACCTTTCATTTATTCCTCCTGGTTACAAGTAGATCCTTTGAATAGAGTCCTTTTGTGAAGCCCTCTGACACTGGCTTGACAAACCCACTGTCTTGGAGAGGGTAACTGATGATATGACATCTGATATCCAAGAAGCTTTCCTATGAATGCTGAGAAAGGAAATTGGTAGACATAATTTGTCACAGTAGAGAGAGATTCGTATCTGTAGACTGAGTGATTTTGCTCGTTTCCAGAGATCTGGGACATTATCTTCTTCAGCTCCAACTGGTGTTTTATGCGATACCATAATGTCGTTCCTAAGTCGCTTTCAGGAGTTGCACCTGGTTCCAGTCATCTGAAATAAAACATTCTTTCTTTAATATAAATTGTGAAAACCACCAGTGCAATTCAATCCCTGTGAAACGAATTCCCAGTTCTTTTTGGGAATTTTCCACATATGCAAAAAAGGCAAGACTTAAGAAGCTTGGAATTCTATAGGAATGACCGATAAACAGCTGCAAACAGCATATGAATCCCTATCCTAACTGCCATACTGGATGCGTTAGAATTCTTCAGTACTCGTGGAAATTGAAGCCTCAAAGGCTCAGAGTCAATAAGGAATTTTCAGGTTCTTATGGACTTCCACTCAAGGAAAAAATTTAAGTGTTTACTATAATGGAAATTACTGGAATATAAGTGAATCGACGAAAGAAAAAGAGCGTCTTATGTGTATTTGACTTTCTATTTCATCTAGTGCCTTTAAAAAACACTGTGGGCTGTTCTTCCGACAGATTTAAAGTGCAGGCCACTTTTCACGGCTCACTTTTACAAAACCATTACTAATTCGAAACTTGGGCCTCATTAGACCTCATTAGGCCTATAAACAATGTTTAGGCCTAAGTTAGCCAAGTTGAAGGTTTTGAATTGCTTTGGGTAAAACAATGATCTGTAACGAGTGGCCTGTGGAATGTGACCCGTGTTTTAAACTTGCATAAAGACATAAAACGAACAAAGCATAAAACGGTACCAACTAACGCAAAACATTATACTAAAAAATTCTCTCTTAAAGAAACTCAGCCACCACTGGCTTAAGTTTGGAGCCCATATGCTGAATGATACTGGTCTTGTTTCATGGAGCTTTTGAATTACGAGTTCATCAAAACAGGGTACTGAATGCGTTGATTTTTTCCACAATTTGTGGATTACCCCAGAACATTCCTACCGCGACTATGCTACAGAATTAAAATTCTATGAATCCGCAATGAATGAAATAAACGAACGATGGAAAAAGAGCCACTCCACCTTCATCATATTAGAGCAACCTCGTTCCCAATTTCTTTCTTCTCTGCGTCCATCGACTGAGGGGGCAGAGAAGAGAGACCGTGGACAGAGGCTACAAGATTTGAGACGAGTGAGCCATTAATGTCCCTTATGGTCAGCAGTCTGTTGGTTACCACCGGTAATGGCTGTGTCGCAGAGATTTTCGTTGTCTTTTAATCTTTGAAATAATCATGCTGATCCAAACCCAAGAAATGCTCACAACAACTCATCTTAAAAGGTATGCTTTAACTTTAAGCAAATAATATTTGACTTGATGGCTTAATTTTCTTCAAAAAGTTCAATTTAGGATTTAAACGTCACCCTTTAAGTCCCCAAGATAGATGTAGGCAGAAAAATATTTTCTCAGAGAAAATGACAGTTTTACGACAAAACCGACGAGAACAATCCTTAGAAGATTACATTGAAACATCACCTATGTTGCAATCTTTAAATCTTTAAATCTTTAATGACTTTACTCCTAAAACAGCAATAACTACTGTTACAACAAAGAATAACTTTCCGTCACTTACATTTCAAATATCATATATTGTTAACTTGCCGTACTAATCACTTGTGTTGTACGTTTTTGTGACGCTAACTACAGTTGTGTTAATATTCAAATTAAAAACATTCACTGACACTCCTGCCTTATCAGCCTATGTATAGTGTGCACGAAGTGAGCATTTTAGTTAGTGTTCATTGTAGTAACTGTTTAGGGGGAGACCAAGCATTTAAGTGGGGAAGGAGCATTAAAATTGAGCATTTTAGTGGCAAAGTAAAAGCATATAACTTACAAAAGCCTAGAAATATACCTGTAGGGTGATTTGCAGAGCATTCATGTTGCCAATTGTGACCTATGCATCAGAATAGTGGGCACATTTTGTTAAGGTAATTCCCATGAAAATGACATACTATCCAGATTTTTTTTCAAACTTGGCACAACTGATATTCATACACAGGGCATTTAAAAAATGCAATAAAAAGATGGGGTCACCATGCTTGTTTTCACGCTGCATGCCCTTTATTCTAAGTGTTTTTTACCAAATTTTCCGAGAAGCGTTCGAAACTAGATCAACCGGAAAAATTGTTGTTATATAGCAAAAGCTACTGAATACAAACTGCTAGTTTGTCTGGGCTATAATCTTTAAGAAAGTGATTTCAAATTGCTCAATCTTTCAAAGAAATGTAAGCAAATTGGATGCTACAGTCATCACCAAATGCAGTATTGGTATAGGTAAATACTACAACTTCTACTACCCAACTTTTTTTCTCCTTAAAAGACGTCTTTCGTGTACCTATTACGAGTGAATAAAACCGTTTAAGATGGGGGTCACATGATACTCGTTTCTTTGCAACACGATAATGAGTGGATGGCAAAGTGATCAATTTCTGTGAGAGGACTGGGGCGAGTTCCAAAACAACACCTTCTTAAGGACGGTGCCTACTATTGTTATTGCGCATACATTCTGCGCATCTCGAAATACTCGGATTTCCTATTGGCGGTGCTTCTTAATACAGTGATATTTTTCGGCGGTTCAAAACTAGGCAGAGAAAGGAGAACTAAATAAGTGCTCTTGGTATCCAAAAAGAAAATTGGGGGTAACCATGTATTTTTCAGAGATAATGAAATTTCAATTTGGCAAAGAAAGCCATACATTGCTTTGTATTTTTGAGCTTTTTACAAATGTTGTTGATTAATTATCTTCGAAAAATGCGTGGTTACCCCCAATTTTCTTTTTGGATTTCAATAACACTTGTTAAGATCTGGTTTTCCCGCATATTCAGGAAACCGTGCAAAAATACCTTTGAATTAGTAGGTACCGTCTCTAACCGAGAAGAGTTATCATGATTGCACGTAAAAGCTCTTGAACAGCAAAAGCGGCTTTGCCGCCATCTATGAAGTCGCAATGTTATGCGCAGTATGAGATGCGTGGTGCAAAATAATTGGTGTTTCACATGATACCATAGCATTGCTGTTACGCGTGATAGGGCAGTTTTCAATTGAGTCTTGAAAGTATTTAGTGAATTGGTTTGCTTAATTGCATTACTTCACGCAGTGATTGGTTCAAGTTCTCACGCCACTTTCAACCATTCGGGGCTGGCGCATGCACATTTTCCTGCACTTTGTGCCGGCTACGTGTATTTACTTCAAGTTTTGATTGGTTTACTGGATTGCCTCTGTCCTTTTTGATTGGCCACAGTAATTACTTTGGTTTTGGTTTTATGACACTCGATTAATTTTAAAACTTCTAATAAGAAGGTCTTTTTAAAGTGGTGAAATTGGTTGGAGCCAACTTTAGGAAGCAAATGCTGCCAAAATGTATGAGTGAATTTTGCATAATAAGGATAAGTACAGTGTATAATATTCTTACCCAGGTGATTATTGAAAATTCTTTGTGTTGATTGGTTGCCCTTGAGGTGATTATTACACGATAATCACCTAAGCCCTTTTGTCAAGGTGACAGACAAAGAAATTAAGACTTTTAAAGAAAATGTATACCGGTAGTTTTCAAGTAATCACCTACAGTGTAATATATAATTATACTAAAACAATTATTCATATCAGGCTCGGTGAATAAAAATCTTGACTTTGTCTCGGTTTTTCTTCATGGATATTTACCTCGCCTTTGGCAAATAATTATTAAGTAGAAGCATCCTCTAGGCCTTGTTTCAATATAGATGCATTACCATGGTAACAGCTTGCAGAACACATTAACTGTCAAAAATCTTTGTGGTGGTACTCATTAGTGACCAAGTTTGAGCTTCCAGGCAAAAGCTGCACAAATATGTCAGCAATGGAAGTACAATGTATACGTGCTTAAAAACTGTGCAGTCACCTTAATTCCTATGTCTAATGCACAAGTCAGTGTGAATCACCCCCAGTAGGCTGGGAATATGATGGAAATCATCACCTTTGCCTCCTGGAGTGGGAAATGAGCAAAGCATTCAGTCTGCTGTCATTATCCCATCGCATAGTAATTTTGCATTAAAAAATTTGCTCACCTTAGAAAGAAGGCAGAGTGGTATTTGGAGAACTAAAAGACAAGAGAAGAACATTAAAATAGTGATTTTACAAGAAAGCAAGTGAAGAAGGCTGTTGTAGCAGAGGACCTTGTGTCATGGAGAATCACAAATACAAAGAGCTGTGGGGTGAAAGTACTTGTACATGCAATAAAATATTAATTTTCGTTGAAATCTGTATATTTGTTAGCTAATAATTGTTAATGACTTTGTTTATTTTTACCTTGAAAACTACAAGGGATTTTTTGTAGTCTCCAACAAACATTTGATACACTGGAATATTATTTTACAGAAGCTGGAAATCCTAACCTTGTTTCTTGTTTTACATATATACATGCATTTATTTTTAGAGATCCCTTCCTATTCTTCTTGATTTTTCTCCCTTATTCAAGTCAATTAGAGCATTCTTTGCAACTTGGTATTCCTAGGATCTTTGATCACTGTTATTTCTGGTTGACAACTTTGATGAGGATCCATATACACTGTAATGTTATGCTGGTCTCATATGAAGACAAAGATGATTTATTAAAAAAAATGATTTCAGTGAAGGCCCATCTTGTGCAAAATAACATGACAAAATGGCAGGATTACACATGTTATGAGCCTTGTAATAACTTTTAGCCCATTGATTCCAAAGAATGAGACTTATGGTAAGATTTTACTTGTCAATGGGTACTTTAAGCATCCATGGGTTAAATTATGCCTTCTCATCATTTTTTAATGATCTTGGTTTCCAACAAAAAAAAGAAAGAGAGAGTAATAGGTCACTTTGCTTCCATCACAACTTTTTTCTTGAGTCTTATAACATTTTTGTTATGATTTGTCAGCCACTTAGGGCAAACTGCTTTTGTACAGTTTCTTTATCAAAGAATTGATAGATGCTTTTGACCAAAACTGGATCCCTTATGCTTTTCACAGTTTTGCAAAAATATATTGACAGGATTGTGACCTCTGGTACATACATTGTAGCCCTCACCAAAGTCCACTGCTCAAGCGTGGGGCACCACCATGGCCAATCGAAAATAAATACAAGTAACATTCAGTAAGTTGGTCATTATAAATCAGCTCACAAATCTCTCCACCCATGGTTGATTTAGGTTTTCTATTTTTCTTATAACCAACAGAGAAACTCTTAAGAACCCAGGTCATAAAAATAAAATTAGCTCATTCAGGGGATGGTTCCACAGCAACCAAAGCAATTACTGGCAACTCCTTTCTTCACATGAACTGATAAAGAACAAACAAGCAACATACTATAAGATGTATTCTTTACAAGGTTTATAAATAAAAGGAACCAACTAGTGTTCTTTAAGTTTACAGATGCAACTACAGGTACACCAAAAGATAGCGAGTTTAAATTAAGCAAGGTCACCTGTCCTAGGTATTTTAGCAACCTCAAGATCCAAGCAAAGAGATTGCAATAATTCATGTGAAATGTGATAATTATTTGAATGGATTCAATTTAATTAAAATTAAAGGATGAGGTGGCCACATAGTGACAAATTTTGGCTGGTCTTTCATATACCGTATCCAAAATAACTAATGTCCACAAAACAAAAGAACAAAGCGAAAAAAAAAGAAAGTAGTGTCAAGTCGTTCAAGAGCTGGAGAACTAATAGACCTCTTTAGCTTGTACATTTTGTTTTCCCATTTCAGACCACGTGATGTTACTCTAGGGAAAACTTTCTTTCAAATGTCGTCCTAGGCACGTGAATATGTACGCATAACTTATGAAAAAACAAAAGGAAAATTCCCTTGACAACATCACGTGGTCTGAAATGGGTAAACAAAATGTACAAGCTGAAGAGGTCTATTGGGGACGCTGTAAACTGAAATTAACAATGAACGCAAATCAAGTCAAATGTTGGTTTTTGAGGAGAAGGCAAACCAGAGTACGTGGAGAAAACTTCTCGATGTAAAGTAGAGAACCAACAAACTCAACCCACATATGACGCAGAGTCTGGGAATCTAACCCGGGCAACATTGGTGGGAGGCGGGTGCACTCACCATTGCGCCATCCCTGCATCCCCAACTTAACAACACCTAATTAGCGAGGCCTAATTGTGGAATAACAATGGTCCTTTGTCTCCCGCCACTTTTGTCCGGTATGTGAAAGTCTACCCTACCATTTACCATTTATAATAGTTGGTTAGTAAACTAACATTGCTTATATGCTGTAGTAAAGCCTTGAAACAAGTTCTTAAAGGATAAACTTCTTATTTCATTTGTTGAAGTTTGAGAATAACTGGGACAGTTAATTTGATTAACTTCCCGAAACTGCTAAACTTTTAGAGGCAAGACTTGGAAGTTATGAGTGAATAGTGAATAAATCGTACACTGAACTTTCTCGTGCAGTTTCGTTGCTGCGGAAAATACATTTAACACAGCACTCAACTGCATTACGGGGACTTGACACTAAAGTTAAAATCTCAGAATTCAGGTTTCATCAAAAGAAAATTAACGCAGAGATTACACTAAGTGCCTTGTGGGGACAGGCTAGAAAAAAAGCCCGGTTGTTCAAAAGCGGATTAACGCTAATTCCAGAGTAAAAATTAACCAAGGAGTTTATTTCTCTACTCCCAAATGCTGTTGTCCTGGATTAGGTTAATCGGCTTTAGAAAAACCGGGCGCCGTAAAGTTTAACATAACAAGAACCTGCAAGAACTCGCAACCCAGCTCACACCTTCACTAAATTGTAAATAAACCTTTGTGAATCCGATTCAGTGTAGGAAGTACATCGAGGACGAGCTTTCCTCGTTCGTCTGAATTAGAAGATCAGCTTCATTTAAGGTTGTTTGAATTTCTCAACAATTAATGTCAAACGAATGGCGTACAAGCATTTACCGCCATACATGCATTTATAGTCCTCAGTTGCTCAAAGACTGATTTGCTCCTTCACAGCGGTTAAATTCATTTCTCCAAACCAGATTGTATCAAAACCCGTCTGATTTCGTGCTTGTTTCGTATGTAATCACATTTTAACAAACCTTAGTTTTCTTTTGGATCAAACTTCTTGTTTTTCAGTCACATACCAACTTTCGGTAACGTAATAATAATGATCAAGAATGACGACAACAACTCGTTCTATAACTCCGTCGAAAGTCATCAGTTGCTATTAACAGCTTTCTTTAGACGAAAAAGCTCTTCTATCAGTCATCACCACTATGCTTTCGTGAAAAGCAAGTGTTATGTCTTACACAGCAACCAACATTATGGGGACTTCAGAACTCTTGATAAAAAATCTCTGATTTCGTGTTTCATGCCAGAAAATGAACGTCGCAGAGATATTACACAAAATGGAGTTGTGGGGACATTTAGAGATAACACTTTCTTAAAGAAAATGCACATCAGCAGGTCAGCTTTGAAAATGAAATAAATTTTCAAGGTCTAAAGAAACATATATGATGAGCAATTAAATCGACCATGAAGCCCAAGAAAACAGATCTGGCTAAAATAAGCCTAACCTAATTAAAACTCGCAACGCAGCTCACTTCTTTGCTGAATAATTATTGTTAATGGTTAATAACCTCCAAAAATTGCATTTTAGATACAAGTACATCGAGGAAGAGCTTTCCACAATCTTAGAGTTTGGTCATTCACCTTCAAAGGGTTGTTTTTGTCAGACAAATCATTGGGTTCAAAGCGTCGAGGGCCGTCATGACGGGCACATATTTGCCTCCTTTAATATAATACTCAGAACAGATTTGGTCCTTGTTCCAAAACTATTTTTATTGGTCAAGAGAAGCCTTGATTACTTGTTTTCCGAAACAAATTCTTGTTTCATTGTAAAAGGTTTAAATTCGTCTATGTTTGTGAACCAATTCTTAAGCTTGCAAAGAGAACAATCAACAGCAACACTGACTTCACTGAGTGGTTGTTTTAATGTGGAAACAACCGCGGCGAAAGTTGAGTTTGAGACGTCATTTTGGTAATTATGAGCGTTTTTCAGTCCGTTACTAAGAAAGCATTTGAGTTCAAAAATGGCTATTGCTAGCCTGAACGATTAAAGCAACTGGGAAAAATTTAACAAAGCAGCAAACTCAATTTTGTGTAATAAACGCTTACACTACCGTTGGGTTTACATTTGACACGTAGGGATTACCGGAGCAAATTCGTTTGTGGGGACATCGGACACAGCGAAAAATAAGGCTTTCTGCCAACGAAAAAGGGCAACTAAATTTTTACCAAACTCTGCCTTCAGCTATTAATTGAAAACTCTTCAAAAACGAACCACGGCAACAAAGCTTGATAGAGCCACTTTCTCGCTATCTTGCTGAAACAACAACTCGCAAAGCACACCTGCGTAAGCTTTAAGCTTTCACACAACTTTCGTGTCTTAAACTGCAAGTAGTATCGTGTTCAGAGAAAGCTTTAGCTTTAGGCTTTAGGCTATTCTATTCCTGAAGGTTTGCTCTTTAAGGTTTCTGCATTTTAACAATTCTTGTCAAATGAGCATTCAGCCGTGAATGCAACCGCCATATTTGAGTTTGCCCAGCTTCACCACACACGACTATTGAAGCTTTACATTCATTATTCTATCACCCAGATTGGCATCCCAAATACCGTCAGATTT
>NC_090875.1:21456445-21466445 GCF_036669935.1 Montipora foliosa
CCCTATTGTGCGCAAGCGCCCTGCTAAAGGCAACACACAAACATGCATGCATGCATAAACTTTATTCCATCTCGAATTTTAGAATAACTACAAGGGCTAATATCTTCGAGACATGAAATTTAAAGCTAAAATACAAAGCATATACCGGTACATAACTAAATGCACAATATTTAAAGATATATTAATTAAAAAGAAAAGCCGCTGTACAAAATGCCACCATCGATTCTCGTTTTAAAGCCAGTAAACTCAGTGTTACGGATATAAATCAGGTAGCGCATTTCGCAACTTAGCCTATACGTTCGAAAAAGAACTAAGACCTTAACTGGTTTTTTCAGGTTTATTGAGGGACAGAATGTAATTTCCGCGAAGATCATGCATAAGAAGATTTTCAATGCGCTTATTGCATAGAGATCTAGAGTTTGAGTTGAGTGGTAAGAAAGAGGACAGGTAATTTGCAAATATAAATATCTCAGTATTCTCTTATTTACATTATACCCTTTGCTTGACAAGAAATTACGAAAGGCCAGTTTTTGCAACGAGGATAACAGCGAAAAAAAGCACTACTTTGTTGCGACTTTTCTAGAATGAAAACTTGTTCAGAAATCAAAAGTCTACGTTAACAGCACACACCAAGGTTACTTCTTCTACTTTTTCCTCCGGCCGCGCTTTATATCAGCCATTTGATGAGGGCCAGTCTCGTGCCTCTCAAGTTGCCTCCTTCATGGCCAAAAAGAATTCTGGGTAATTCTGCCATTCCGTGACAAGGGAAGCCCCCCGATTCTCATTTCATTGATTTTTTATAAGTGTCGGGTCACCCAGTCCTACCAGCAAAATACAGCATTGATTGAAGTTTTAAGCTTTCAAAACTTGCCCAAATTGTATCGGTAGGTGCTGGATTTCGTCCACAGAAAGGCCAAAGAGACAACTTCACTCGTGAACCGCCATGTTTACAACAGAGCATTTTAGGCGACCCAGTCTGCATGAAATCATCTCTCACCTCTGTCTCGAGAAGACCAGACACGCGCCGCGCTTCTTACCTTACGACTTCATGCCTGTACAATCTGTTTAACTGAAATATCAATTCCTTGTAACTTAACCAGCATCTTATTTTTATTTTATTATTTTTTTTTTTTGGGAGGGGGGGGAGGGAGGGGGAGGGCCGGGGGTAGGCTACGTATCGGAGAGCCAGAACATTTACGCATGCGCGGACGGAATGTTTGAGCAAGAAAGAAAAACGCAGTACCTCCAGACACCGGCGCTGGAGCGTCGTACCAAACGAGTCATCCCGGGATTTCGGCCCGTGCGATCGCTTTTGGACGCAGTTGGCCCTTCACTGCTTTCTGCTACCGACCTTGCCTCCCGGTACGGCATTGAGGGAGAGATATGTCGGCCCCTAAACCATATGTGACAAATCCCACGCCTACTCACAGCTCCAAACCGCCCTTGTCAGTTTCAGGTAAGAATTCGATGACATATATATTGAAAGGAAAGTCATTTTCTCTCTCATATGGTAAGCACTGAAGTCGCAGATTACATATTGTGCGCACGCGCCCTGCTAAAGGCAACACACAAACATGCATGCATGCATAAACTTTATTCCATCTCGAATTTTAGAATAACTACAAGGGCTAATATCTTCGAGACATGAAATTTACAGCTAAAATACAAAGCATATACAGGTACATAACTAAATGCACAATATTTAAAGATATATTAATTAAAAAGAAAAGCCGCTGTACAAAATGCCACCATCGATTCTCTTTTAAGCCAGTAAACTCAGTGTTACGGATAAAATCAGGTAGCGCATTTCGCAACTTAGCCTATACGTTCGAAAAAGAACTAAGACCTTAACTGGTTTTTACAGGTTTATTGAGGGACAGAATGTAATTTCCGCGAAGATCATGCATAAGAAGATTTTCAATGCGCTTATTGCATAGAGATCTAGAGTTTGAGTTGAGTGGTAAGAAAGAGGACAGGTAATTTGCAAATATAAATATCTCAGTATTCTCTTATTTACATTATACCCTTTGCTTGACAAGAAATTACGAAAGGCCAGTTTTTTGCAACGAGGATAACAGCGAAAAAAAGCACTACTTTGTTGCGATTTTTCTAGAGTGAAAACTTGTTCAGAAATCAAAAGTCTACGTTAACAGCACACACCAAGGTTACTTCTTCTACTTTTTCCTCCGGCCGCGCTTTATATCAGCCATTTGATGAGGGCCAGTCTCGTGCCTCTCAAGTTGCCTCCTTCATGGCCAAAAAGAATTCTGGGTAATTCTGCCATTCCGTGACAAGGGAAGCCCCCCGATTCTCATTTCATTGATTTTTTATAAGTGTCGGGTCACCCAGTCCTACCAGCAAAATACAGCATTGATTGAAGTTTTAAGCTTTCAAAACTTGCCCAAATTGTATCGGTAGGTGCTGGATTTCGTCCACAGAAAGGCCAAAGAGACAACTTCACTCGTGAACCGCCATGTTTACAACAGAGCATTTTAGGCGACCCAGTCTGCATGAAATCATCTCTCACCTCTGTCTCGAGAAGACCAGACACGCGCCGCGCTTCTTACCTTACGAGTTCATGCCTGTACAATCTGTTTAACTGAAATGTCAATTCCTTGTAACTTAACCAGCATCTTATTTTTATTTAATAATTATTATTTTTTTTGGGAGGGGGGGGGGAGGGAGGGGGAGGGCCGGGTATAGGCTACGTATCGGAGAGCCAGAACATTTACGCATGCGCGGACGGAATGTTTGAGCAAGAAAGAAAAACGCAGTACCTCCAGACACCGGCGCTGGAGCGTCGTACCAAACGAGTCATCCCGGGATTTCGGCCCGTGCGATCGCTTTTGGACGCAGTTGGCCCTTCACTGCTTTCTGCTACCGACCTTGCCTCCCGGTACGGCATTGAGGGAGAGATATGTCGGCCCCTAAACCATATGTGACAAATCCCACGCCTACTCACAGCTCCAAACCGCCCTTGTCAGTTTCAGGTAAGAATTCGATGACATATATATTGAAAGGAAAGTCATTTTCTCTCTCATATGGTAAGCACTGAAGTCGCAGATTACATATTGTGCGCACGCGCCCTGCTAAAGGCAACACACAAACATGCATGCATGCATAAACTTTATTCCATCTCGAATTTTAGAATAACTACAAGGGCTAATATCTTCGAGACATGAAATTTACAGCTAAAATACAAAGCATATACAGGTACATAACTAAATGCACAATATTTAAAGATATATTAATTAAAAAGAAAAGCCGCTGTACAAAATGCCACCATCGATTCTCTTTTAAAGCCAGTAAACTCAGTGTTACGGATAAAATCAGGTAGCGCATTTCGCAACTTAGCCTATACGTTCGAAAAAGAACTAAGACCTTAACTGGTTTTTTCAGGTTTATTGAGGGACAGAATGTAATTTCCGCGAAGATCATGCATAAGAAGATTTTCAATGCGCTTATTGCATAGAGATCTAGAGTTTGAGTTGAGTGGTAAGAAAGAGGACAGGTAATTTGCAAATATAAATATCTCAGTATTCTCTTATTTACATTATACCCTTTGCTTGACAAGACATTACGAAAGGCCACTTTTTTGCAACGAGGATAACAGCGAAAAAAAGCACTACTTTGTTGCGACTTTTCTAGAGTGAAAACTTGTTCAGAAATCAAAAGTCTACGTTAACAGCACACACCAAGGTTACTTCTTCTACTTTTTCCTCCGGCCGCGCTTTATATCAGCCATTTGATGAGGGCCAGTCTCGTGCCTCTCAAGTTGCCTCCTTCATGGCCAAAAAGAATTCTGGGTAATTCTGCCATTCCGTGACAAGGGAAGCCCCCCGATTCTCATTTCATTGATTTTTAATAAGTGTCGGGTCACCCAGTCCTACCAGCAAAATACAGCATTGATTGAAGTTTTAAGCTTTCAAAACTTGCCCAAATTGTATCGGTAGGTGCTGGATTTCGTCCACAGAAAGGCCAAAGAGACAACTTCACTCGTGAACCGCCATGTTTACAACAGAGCATTTTAGGCGACCCAGTCTGCATGAAATCATCTCTCACCTCTGTCTCGAGAAGACCAGACACGCGCCGCGCTTCTTACCTTACGAGTTCATGCCTGTACAATCTGTTTAACTGAAATGTCAATTCCTTGTAACTTAACCAGCATCTTATTTTTATTTTATTATTATTTTTTTTTGGGAGGGGGGGGGAGGGAGGGGGAGGGCCGGGGGTAGGCTACGTATCGGAGAGCCAGAACATTTACGCATGCGCGGACGGAATGTTTGAGCAAGAAAGAAAAACGCAGTACCTCCAGACACCGGCGCTGGAGCGTCGTACCAAACGAGTCATCCCGGGATTTCGGCCCGTGCGATCGCTTTTGGACGCAGTTGGCCCTTCACTGCTTTCTGCTACCGACCTTGCCTCCCGGTACGGCATTGAGGGAGAGATATGTCGGCCCCTAAACCATATGTGACAAATCCCACGCCTACTCACAGCTCCAAACCGCCCTTGTCAGTTTCAGGTAAGAATTCGATGACATATATATTGAAGGGAAAGTCATTTTCTCTCTCATATGGTAAGCACTGAAGTCGCAGATTACATATTGTGCGCACGCGCCCTGCTAAAGGCAACACACAAACATGCATGCATGCATAAACTTTATTCCATCTCGAATTTTAGAATAACTACAAGGGCTAATATCTTCGAGACATGAAATTTACAGCTAAAATACAAAGCATATACAGGTACATAACTAAATGCACAATATTTAAAGATATATTAATTAAAAAGAAAAGCCGCTGTACAAAATGCCACCATCGATTCTCTTTTAAAGCCAGTAAACTCAGTGTTACGGATAAAATCAGGTAGCGCATTTCGCAACTTAGCCTATACGTTCGAAAAAGAACTAAGACCTTAACTGGTTTTTTCAGGTTTATTGAGGGACAGAATGTAATTTCCGCGAAGATCATGCATAAGAAGATTTTCAATGCGCTTATTGCATAGAGATCTAGAGTTTGAGTTGAGTGGTAAGAAAGAGGACAGGTAATTTGCAAATATAAATATCTCAGTATTCTCTTATTTACATTATACCCTTTGCTTGACAAGAAATTACGAAAGGCCAGTTTTTTGCAACGAGGATAACAGCGAAAAAAAGCACTACTTTGTTGCGACTTTTCTAGAGTGAAAACTTGTTCAGAAATCAAAAGTCTACGTTAACAGCACACACCAAGGTTACTTCTTCTACTTTTTCCTCCGGCCGCGCTTTATATCAGCCATTTGATGAGGGCCAGTCTCGTGCCTCTCAAGTTGCCTCCTTCATGGCCAAAAAGAATTCTGGGTAATTCTGCCATTCCGTGACAAGGGAAGCCCCCCGATTCTCATTTCATTGATTTTTTATAAGTGTCGGGTCACCCAGTCCTACCAGCAAAATACAGCATTGATTGAAGTTTTAAGCTTTCAAAACTTGCCCAAATTGTATCGGTAGGTGCTGGATTTCGTCCACAGAAAGGCCAAAGAGACAACTTCACTCGTGAACCGCCATGTTTACAACAGAGCATTTTAGGCGACCCAGTCTGCATGAAATCATCTCTCACCTCTGTCTCGAGAAGACCAGACACGCGCCGCGCTTCTTACCTTACGAGTTCATGCCTGTACAATCTGTTTAACTGAAATGTCAATTCCTTGTAACTTAACCAGCATCTTATTTTTATTTTATTATTATTTTTTTTTGGGAGGGGGGGGAGGGAGGGGGAGGGCCAGGGGTAGGCTACGTATCGGAGAGCCAGAACATTTACGCATGCGCGGACGGAATGTTTGAGCAAGAAAGAAAAACGCAGTACCTCCAGACACCGGCGCTGGAGCGTCGTACCAAACGAGTCATCCCGGGATTTCGGCCCGTGCGATCGCTTTTGGACGCAGTTGGCCCTTCACTGCTTTCTGCTACCGACCTTGCCTCCCGGTACGGCATTGAGGGAGAGATATGTCGGCCCCTAAACCATATGTGACAAATCCCACGCCTACTCAAAGCTCCAAACCGCCCTTGTCAGTTTCAGGTAAGAATTCGATGACATATATATTGAAGGGAAAGTCATTTTCTCTCTCATATGGTAAGCACTGAAGTCGCAGATTACATATTGTGCGCACGCGCCCTGCTAAAGGCAACACACAAACATGCATGCATGCATAAACTTTATTCCATCTCGAATTTTAGAATAACTACAAGGGCTAATATCTTCGAGACATGAAATTTACAGCTAAAATACAAAGCATATACAGGTACATAACTAAATGCACAATATTTAAAGATATATTAATTAAAAAGAAAAGCCGCTGTACAAAATGCCAGCATCGATTCTCTTTTAAAGCCAGTAAACTCAGTGTTACGGATAAAATCAGGTAGCGCATTTCGCAACTTAGCCTATACGTTCGAAAAAGAACTAAGACCTTAACTGGTTTTTTCAGGTTTATTGAGGGACAGAATGTAATTTCCGCGAAGATCATGCATAAGAAGATTTTCAATGCGCTTATTGCATAGAGATCTAGAGTTTGAGTTGAGTGGTAAGAAAGAGGACAGGTAATTTGCAGATATAAATATCTCAGTATTCTCTTATTTACATTATACCCTTTGCTTGACAAGAAATTACGAAAGGCCAGCTTTTTGCAACGAGGATAACAGCGAAAAAAAGCACTACTTTGTTGCGACTTTTCTAGAGTGAAAACTTGTTCAGAAATCAAAAGTCTACGTTAACAGCACACACCAAGGTTACTTCTTCTACTTTTTCCTCCGGCCGCGCTTTATATCAGCCATTTGATGAGGGCCAGTCTCGTGCCTCTCAAGTTGCCTCCTTCATGGCCAAAAAGAATTCTGGGTAATTCTGCCATTCCGTGACAAGGGAAGCCCCCCGATTCTCATTTCATTGATTTTTTATAAGTGTCGGGTCACCCAGTCCTACCAGCAAAATACAGCATTGATTGAAGTTTTAAGCTTTCAAAACTTGCCCAAATTGTATCGGTAGGTGCTGGATTTCGTCCACAGAAAGGCCAAAGAGACAACTTCACTCGTGAACCGCCATGTTTACAACAGAGCATTTTAGGCGACCCAGTCTGCATGAAATCATCTCTCACCTCTGTCTCGAGAAGACCAGACACGCGCCGCGCTTCTTACCTTACGAGTTCATGCCTGTACAATCTGTTTAACTGAAATGTCAATTCCTTGTAACTTAACCAGCATCTTATTTTTATTTTATTATTATTTTTTTTTGGGAGGGGGGGGAGGGAGGGGGAGGGCCGGGGGTAGGCTACGTATCGGAGAGCCAGAACATTTACGCATGCGCGGACGGAATGTTTGAGCAAGAAAGAAAAACGCAGTACCTCCAGACACCGGCGCTGGAGCGTCGTACCAAACGAGTCATCCCGGGATTTCGGCCCGTGCGATCGCTTTTGGACGCAGTTGGCCCTTCACTGCTTTCTGCTACCGACCTTGCCTCCCGGTACGGCATTGAGGGAGAGATATGTCGGCCCCTAAACCATATGTGACAAATCCCACGCCTACTCACAGCTCCAAACCGCCCTTGTCAGTTTCAGGTAAGAATTCGATGACATATATATTGAAGGGAAAGTCATTTTCTCTCTCATATGGTAAGCACTGAAGTCGCAGATTACATATTGTGCGCACGCGCCCTGCTAAAGGCAACACACAAACATGCATGCATGCATAAACTTTATTCCATCTCGAATTTTAGAATAACTACAAGGGCTAATATCTTCGAGACATGAAATTTACAGCTAAAATACAAAGCATATACAGGTACATAACTAAATGCACAATATTTAAAGATATATTAATTAAAAAGAAAAGCCGCTGTACAAAATGCCACCATCGATTCTCTTTTAAAGCCAGTAAACTCAGTGTTACGGATAAAATCAGGTAGCGCATTTCGCAACTTAGCCTATACGTTCGAAAAAGAACTAAGACCTTAACTGGTTTTTTCAGGTTTATTGAGGGACAGAATGTAATTTCCGCGAAGATCATGCATAAGAAGATTTTCAATGCGCTTATTGCATAGAGATCTAGAGTTTGAGTTGAGTGGTAAGAAAGAGGACAGGTAATTTGCAAATAAACAAACATTATGCCGTTGACCGAAAGCATAATGTTATTTTATCGCGAGGCATTTCCGCCGGTTGTCTTATCAGTTTGCGGGTTGTGCTCTAATCTGGCAACTATGGAGGTCTCCTGTCCAATGAAAAATGGGCGCGTGTTAAAGTTAAGTACAAAAGGTCGGCTATCTCGTACACGCGGCCCCTTTCTACTATTGCCATCATCGCAAGAAGAACTTCTCTGCCTTTTAGCGTTCAGTTGTATTGTTCTTTCAGGCAAGTTCCCTTTAGTTTCTTTGTTATTTTGTCTTGCATTATTTCTAGAGTTCATTCACTTTGATTTCTTTTCCCTTAATTCCGGAGCTCTTCCGACGGGTAGTCTAATATGGGTACACCTCGCGTTTTAATTCTAGGCCATTCGTTTATTCGTCGCTTACATGATTTCATTGAAAGTGACTCTGGGCATTTGGATTTAACGTTCCATTTGTCGGCGTCCGCCTTCATTAGCTGGCATGGAATTGGGGGGCGCACAATCGCTAAAACGGTCAAGTTCGATCTACACATCCTTCACTCGTTTCGCCCAGATATAGTTATTGTGCAACTAGGCACTAATGATTTAACATGTTGTCCTCCTTTGCAAGTGGGCTCTGCCTTGGAGGATTTTGTGCACTTGCTGCATGATTCGTACGGCGTAAGGGGTGTATGCGTATGCCAGACTATCCGACGACGTGCAGCTGTGGCTTTCAACCAAAGAGTCGATATTTTAACACGATATCTCCGGGTGGTCTTGGAGCCTATCCCTTATGCCATATACTGGGGCCATAGGGGTTTTTGGAGGGCATGCAATAGTTTCTTTTCTGCGGATGGCATTCACTTAAATAGTAGGGGGCAATTTAAGTTATACCGCAGTCTCCGGGGAGCGGTACTTAAATCTCTTCGAGTTTTTACTAGCGATGGCATCCAGTAATTCTTTGTTGCTACTATTCCTTTCGCTCAAATGTTATGCAGTAATGTTAATTTGTGGACCAAGCCCAATTCTGTTTGTGTCAGCCTTTGTCGTTTTATTCTAGTCGTTGCGGTTTATTTGCGCACGGCACTGGCTGCGTGTCAGCCTTTGATTTTAATGTTTGGTCGTTGCGTATTTGCGCACGGCACTGGCTGCGTGTCAGCCTTTGATTTTAATGTTTGGTCGTTGCGTATTTGCGCACGGCACTGGCTGCGTGTCAGCCTTTGATTTTAATGTTTAGTCGTTGCGTATTTGCGCGCGACACTGGCTGCGTGTCAGCCTTTGATTTTACTGTTTAGCGTTGCAGCTTATCTGATCATGACACTGGCTGTACACTGTTTTAGTTGTTTGGTTCTGGTTTAAGCACTATTTTTTGCAATTTTTTGCCGCCAGTTGCCGTATGAGTGTACAATCCTTATCCGGCCGCCCTAACTTCTTATAGGGTGTGCCCTATTCACTCGGTAGCCTGTGCGTGCTCTATATTTCTAATATTCCTTGGAATTTGGTTTTTCACACCCTTTTATCTTGGCTAGATAATTTTCCTACATTGCCATCGCGTTTTTATGGTACCGCCCCTCGGAGCAATCTTAATTTAGACCTTGATAGTCTCAGGAAGTTAACTGACATGTTCTTATCGCTAAGTTATGCCGCCCAAGAAGCGTTCCGCACCCACCACCCGATCGCAATCCAAAAGGCCAAGGGCTTCAGAGCTCACCGAGGAAACAGCAGAATCAGTTACTGCAACGCCTCCCCCGAACCTAATGACGGTGGACGTGCAAGCTCTGTCCGCAACTATATCTCTCGCTGTCACCCAAGCTGTCCAGCAGGCACTGGGGCAGGTCAAAGCACCAACTCCGGTCACTACGGAGGTTGTAGAGGCGTCGGTACAGGATGAAG
>NC_090875.1:21471445-21498945 GCF_036669935.1 Montipora foliosa
AATTCTGGGTAATTCTGCCATTCCGTGACAAGAGAAGCCCCCCGATTCTCATTTCATTGATTTTTTATAAGTGTCGGGTCACCCAGTCCTACCAGCAAAATACAGCATTGATTGAAGTTTTAAGCTTTCAAAACTTGCCCAAATTGTATCGGTAGGTGCTGGATTTCGTCCACAGAAAGGCCAAAGAGACAACTTCACTCGTGAACCGCCATGTTTACAACAGAGCATTTTAGGCGACCCAGTCTGCATGAAATCATCTCTCACCTCTGTCTCGAGAAGACCAGACACGCGCCGCGCTTCTTACCTTACGAGTTCATGCCTGTACAATCTGTTTAACTGAAATGTCAATTCCTTGTAACTTAACCAGCATCTTATTTTTATTTTATTATTATTTTTTTTTGAGAGGGGGGGGAGGGAGGGGGAGGGCCGGGGGTAGGCTACGTATCGGAGAGCCAGAACATTTACGCATGCGCGGACGGAATGTTTAAGCAAGAAAGAAAAACGCAGTACCTCCAGACACCGGCGCTGGAGCGTCGTACCAAACGAGTCATCCCGGGATTTCGGCCCGTGCGATCGCTTTTGGACGCAGTTGGCCCTTCACTGCTTTCTGCTACCGACCTTGCCTCCCGGTACGGCATTGAGGGAGAGATATGTCGGCCCCTAAACCATATGTGACAAATCCCACGCCTACTCACAGCTCCAAACCGCCCTTGTCAGTTTCAGGTAAGAATTCGATGACATATATATTGAAGGGAAAGTCATTTTCTCTCTCATATGGTAAGCACTGAAGTCGCAGATTACATATTGTGCGCACGCGCCCTGCTAAAGGCAACACACAAACATGCATGCATGCATAAACTTTATTCCATCTCGAATTTTAGAATAACTACAAGGGCTAATATCTTCGAGACATGAAATTTACAGCTAAAATACAAAGCATATACAGGTACATAACTAAATGCACAATATTTAAAGATATATTAATTAAAAAGAAAAGCCGCTGTACAAAATGCCACCATCGATTCTCTTTTAAAGCCAGTAAACTCAGTGTTACGGATAAAATCAGGTAGCGCATTTCGCAACTTAGCCTATACGTTCGAAAAAGAACTAAGACCTTAACTGGTTTTTTCAGGTTTATTGAGGGACAGAATGTAATTTCCGCGAAGATCATGCATAAGAAGATTTTCAATGCGCTTATTGCATAGAGATCTAGAGTTTGAGTTGAGTGGTAAGAAAGAGGACAGGTAATTTGCAAATATAAATATCTCAGTATTCTCTTATTTACATTATACCCTTTGCTTGACAAGAAATTACGAAAGGCCAGCTTTTTGCAACGAGGATAACAGCGAAAAAAAGCACTACTTTGTTGCGACTTTTCTAGAGTGAAAACTTGTTCAGAAATCAAAAGTCTACGTTAACAGCACACACCAAGGTTACTTCTTCTACTTTTTCCTCCGGCCGCGCTTTATATCAGCCATTTGATGAGGGCCAGTCTCGTGCCTCTCAAGTTGCCTCCTTCATGGCCAAAAAGAATTCTGGGTAATTCTGCCATTCCGTGACAAGGGAAGCCCCCCGATTCTCATTTCATTGATTTTTTATAAGTGTCGGGTCACCCAGTCCTACCAGCAAAATACAGCATTGATTGAAGTTTTAAGCTTTCAAAACTTGCCCAAATTGTATCGGTAGGTGCTGGATTTCGTCCACAGAAAGGCCAAAGAGACAACTTCACTCGTGAACCGCCATGTTTACAACAGAGCATTTTAGGCGACCCAGTCTGCATGAAATCATCTCTCACCTCTGTCTCGAGAAGACCAGACACGCGCCGCGCTTCTTACCTTACGAGTTCATGCCTGTACAATCTGTTTAACTGAAATGTCAATTCCTTGTAACTTAACCAGCATCTTATTTTTATTTTATTATTATTTTTTTTTGGGAGGGGGGGGAGGGAGGGGGAGGGCCGGGGGTAGGCTACGTATCGGAGAGCCAGAACATTTACGCATGCGCGGACGGAATGTTTGAGCAAGAAAGAAAAACGCAGTACCTCCAGACACCGGCGCTGGAGCGTCGTACCAAACGAGTCATCCCGGGATTTCGGCCCGTGCGATCGCTTTTGGACGCAGTTGGCCCTTCACTGCTTTCTGCTACCGACCTTGCCTCCCGGTACGGCATTGAGGGAGAGATATGTCGGCCCCTAAACCATATGTGACAAATCCCACGCCTACTCACAGCTCCAAACCGCCCTTGTCAGTTTCAGGTAAGAATTCGATGACATATATATTGAAGGGAAAGTCATTTTCTCTCTCATATGGTAAGCACTGAAGTCGCAGATTACATATTGTGCGCACGCGCCCTGCTAAAGGCAACACACAAACATGCATGCATGCATAAACTTTATTCCATCTCGAATTTTAGAATAACTACAAGGGCTAATATCTTCGAGACATGAAATTTACAGCTAAAAGACAAAGCATATACAGGTACATAACTAAATGCACAATATTTAAAGATATATTAATTAAAAAGAAAAGCCGCTGTACAAAATGCCACCATCGATTCTCTTTTAAAGCCAGTAAACTCAGTGTTACGGATAAAATCAGGTAGCGCATTTCGCAACTTAGCCTATACGTTCGAAAAAGAACTAAGACCTTAACTGGTTTTTTCAGGTTTATTGAGGGACAGAATGTAATTTCCGCGAAGATCATGCATAAGAAGATTTTCAATGCGCTTATTGCATAGAGATCTAGAGTTTGAGTTGAGTGGTAAGAAAGAGGACAGGTAATTTGCAAATATAAATATCTCAGTATTCTCTTATTTACATTATACCCTTTGCTTGACAAGAAATTACGAAAGGCCAGTTTTTTGCAACGAGGATAACAGCGAAAAAAAGCACTACTTTGTTGCGACTTTTCTAGAGTGAAAACTTGTTCAGAAATCAAAAGTCTACGTTAACAGCACACACCAAGGTTACTTCTTCTACTTTTTCCTCCGGCCGCGCTTTATATCAGCCATTTGATGAGGGCCAGTCTCGTGCCTCTCAAGTTGCCTCCTTCATGGCCAAAAAGAATTCTGGGTAATTCTGCCATTCCGTGACAAGGGAAGCCCCCCGATTCTCATTTCATTGATTTTTTATAAGTGTCGGGTCACCCAGTCCTACCAGCAAAATACAGCATTGATTGAAGTTTTAAGCTTTCAAAACTTGCCCAAATTGTATCGGTAGGTGCTGGATTTCGTCCACAGAAAGGCCAAAGAGACAACTTCACTCGTGAACCGCCATGTTTACAACAGAGCATTTTAGGCGACCCAGTCTGCATGAAATCATCTCTCACCTCTGTCTCGAGAAGACCAGACACGCGCCGCGCTTCTTACCTTACGAGTTCATGCCTGTACAATCTGTTTAACTGAAATGTCAATTCCTTGTAACTTAACCAGCATCTTATTTTTATTTTATTATTATTTTTTTTGGGAGGGGGGGGAGGGAGGGGGAGGGCCGGGGGTAGGCTACGTATCGGAGAGCCAGAACATTTACGCATGCGCGGACGGAATGTTTGAGCAAGAAAGAAAAACGCAGTACCTCCAGACACCGGCGCTGGAGCGTCGTACCAAACGAGTCATCCCGGGATTTCGGCCCGTGCGATCGCTTTTGGACGCAGTTGGCCCTTCACTGCTTTCTGCTACCGACCTTGCCTCCCGGTACGGCATTGAGGGAGAGATATGTCGGCCCCTAAACCATATGTGACAAATCCCACGCCTACTCACAGCTCCAAACCGCCCTTGTCAGTTTCAGGTAAGAATTCGATGACATATATATTGAAGGGAAAGTCATTTTCTCTCTCATATGGTAAGCACTGAAGTCGCAGATTACATATTGTGCGCACGCGCCCTGCTAAAGGCAACACACAAACATGCATGCATGCATAAACTTTATTCCATCTCGAATTTTAGAATAACTACAAGGGCTAATATCTTCGAGACATGAAATTTACAGCTAAAATACAAAGCATATACAGGTACATAACTAAATGCACAATATTTAAAGATATATTAATTAAAAAGAAAAGCCGCTGTACAAAATGCCACCATCGATTCTCTTTTAAAGCCAGTAAACTCAGTGTTACGGATAAAATCAGGTAGCGCATTTCGCAACTTAGCCTATACGTTCGAAAAAGAACTAAGACCTTAACTGGTTTTTTCAGGTTTATTGAGGGACAGAATGTAATTTCCGCGAAGATCATGCATAAGAAGATTTTCAATGCGCTTATTGCATAGAGATCTAGAGTTTGAGTTGAGTGGTAAGAAAGAGGACAGGTAATTTGCAAATATAAATATCTCAGTATTCTCTTATTTACATTATACCCTTTGCTTGACAAGAAATTACGAAAGGCCAGTTTTTTGCAACGAGGATAACAGCGAAAAAAAGCACTACTTTGTTGCGACTTTTCTAGAGTGAAAACTTGTTCAGAAATCAAAAGTCTACGTTAACAGCACACACCAAGGTTACTTCTTCTACTTTTTCCTCCGGCCGCGCTTTATATCAGCCATTTGATGAGGGCCAGTCTCGTGCCTCTCAAGTTGCCTCCTTCATGGCCAAAAAGAATTCTGGGTAATTCTGCCATTCCGTGACAAGGGAAGCCCCCCGATTCTCATTTCATTGATTTTTTATAAGTGTCGGGTCACCCAGTCCTACCAGCAAAATACAGCATTGATTGAAGTTTTAAGCTTTCAAAACTTGCCCAAATTGTATCGGTAGGTGCTGGATTTCGTCCACAGAAAGGCCAAAGAGACAACTTCACTCGTGAACCGCCATGTTTACAACAGAGCATTTTAGGCGACCCAGTCTGCATGAAATCATCTCTCACCTCTGTCTCGAGAAGACCAGACACGCGCCGCGCTTCTTACCTTACGAGTTCATGCCTGTACAATCTGTTTAACTGAAATGTCAATTCCTTGTAACTTAACCAGCATCTTATTTTTATTTTATTATTAGTTTTTTTTTGGAGGGGGGGGAGGGAGGGGGAGGGCCGGGGGTAGGCTACGTATCGGAGAGCCAGAACATTTACGCATGCGCGGACGGAATGTTTGAGCAAGAAAGAAAAACGCAGTACCTCCAGACACCGGCGCTGGAGCGTCGTACCAAACGAGTCATCCCGGGATTTCGGCCCGTGCGATCGCTTTTGGACGCAGTTGGCCCTTCACTGCTTTCTGCTACCGACCTTGCCTCCCGGTACGGCATTGAGGGAGAGATATGTCGGCCCCTAAACCATATGTGACAAATCCCACGCCTACTCACAGCTCCAAACCGCCCTTGTCAGTTTCAGGTAAGAATTCGATGACATATATATTGAAGGGAAAGTCATTTTCTCTCTCATATGGTAAGCACTGAAGTCGCAGATTACATATTGTGCGCACGCGCCCTGCTAAAGGCAACACACAAACATGCATGCATGCATAAACTTTATTCCATCTCGAATTTTAGAATAACTACAAGGGCTAATATCTTCGAGACATGAAATTTACAGCTAAAATACAAAGCATATACAGGTACATAACTAAATGCACAATATTTAAAGATATATTAATTAAAAAGAAAAGCCGCTGTACAAAATGCCACCATCGATTCTCTTTTAAAGCCAGTAAACTCAGTGTTACGGATAAAATCAGGTAGCGCATTTCGCAACTTAGCCTATACGTTCGAAAAAGAACTAAGACCTTAACTGGTTTTTTCAGGTTTATTGAGGGACAGAATGTAATTTCCGCGAAGATCATGCATAAGAAGATTTTCAATGCGCTTATTGCATAGAGATCTAGAGTTTGAGTTGAGTGGTAAGAAAGAGGACAGGTAATTTGCAAATATAAATATCTCAGTATTCTCTTATTTACATTATACCCTTTGCTTGACAAGAAATTACGAAAGGCCAGTTTTTTGCAACGAGGATAACAGCGAAAAAAAGCACTACTTTGTTGCGACTTTTCTAGAGTGAAAACTTGTTCAGAAATCAAAAGTCTACGTTAACAGCACACACCAAGGTTACTTCTTCTACTTTTTCCTCCGGCCGCGCTTTATATCAGCCATTTGATGAGGGCCAGTCTCGTGCCTCTCAAGTTGCCTCCTTCATGGCCAAAAAGAATTCTGGGTAATTCTGCCATTCCGTGACAAGGGAAGCCCCCCGATTCTCATTTCATTGATTTTTTATAAGTGTCGGGTCACCCAGTCCTACCAGCAAAATACAGCATTGATTGAAGTTTTAAGCTTTCAAAACTTGCCCAAATTGTATCGGTAGGTGCTGGATTTCGTCCACAGAAAGGCCAAAGAGACAACTTCACTCGTGAACCGCCATGTTTACAACAGAGCATTTTAGGCGACCCAGTCTGCATGAAATCATCTCTCACCTCTGTCTCGAGAAGACCAGACACGCGCCGCGCTTCTTACCTTACGAGTTCATGCCTGTACAATCTGTTTAACTGAAATGTCAATTCCTTGTAACTTAACCAGCATCTTATTTTTATTTTATTATTATTTTTTTTTGGGAGGGGGGGGAGGGAGGGGGAGGGCCGGGGGTAGGCTACGTATCGGAGAGCCAGAACATTTACGCATGCGCGGACGGAATGTTTGAGCAAGAAAGAAAAACGCAGTACCTCCAGACACCGGCGCTGGAGCGTCGTACCAAACGAGTCATCCCGGGATTTCGGCCCGTGCGATCGCTTTTGGACGCAGTTGGCCCTTCACTGCTTTCTGCTACCGACCTTGCCTCCCGGTACGGCATTGAGGGAGAGATATGTCGGCCCCTAAACCATATGTGACAAATCCCACGCCTACTCACAGCTCCAAACCGCCCTTGTCAGTTTCAGGTAAGAATTCGATGACATATATATTGAAGGGAAAGTCATTTTCTCTCTCATATGGTAAGCACTGAAGTCGCAGATTACATATTGTGCGCACGCGCCCTGCTAAAGGCAACACACAAACATGCATGCATGCATAAACTTTATTCCATCTCGAATTTTAGAATAACTACAAGGGCTAATATCTTCGAGACATGAAATTTACAGCTAAAATACAAAGCATATACAGGTACATAACTAAATGCACAATATTTAAAGATATATTAATTAAAAAGAAAAGCCGCTGTACAAAATGCCACCATCGATTCTCTTTTAAAGCCAGTAAACTCAGTGTTACGGATAAAATCAGGTAGCGCATTTCGCAACTTAGCCTATACGTTCGAAAAAGAACTAAGACCTTAACTGGTTTTTTCAGGTTTATTGAGGGACAGAATGTAATTTCCGCGAAGATCATGCATAAGAAGATTTTCAATGCGCTTATTGCATAGAGATCTAGAGTTTGAGTTGAGTGGTAAGAAAGAGGACAGGTAATTTGCAAATATAAATATCTCAGTATTCTCTTATTTACATTATACCCTTTGCTTGACAAGAAATTACGAAAGGCCAGTTTTTTGCAACGAGGATAACAGCGAAAAAAAGCACTACTTTGTTGCGACTTTTCTAGAGTGAAAACTTGTTCAGAAATCAAAAGTCTACGTTAACAGCACACACCAAGGTTACTTCTTCTACTTTTTCCTCCGGCCGCGCTTTATATCAGCCATTTGATGAGGGCCAGTCTCGTGCCTCTCAAGTTGCCTCCTTCATGGCCAAAAAGAATTCTGGGTAATTCTGCCATTCCGTGACAAGGGAAGCCCCCCGATTCTCATTTCATTGATTTTTTATAAGTGTCGGGTCACCCAGTCCTACCAGCAAAATACAGCATTGATTGAAGTTTTAAGCTTTCAAAACTTGCCCAAATTGTATCGGTAGGTGCTGGATTTCGTCCACAGAAAGGCCAAAGAGACAACTTCACTCGTGAACCGCCATGTTTACAACAGAGCATTTTAGGCGACCCAGTCTGCATGAAATCATCTCTCACCTCTGTCTCGAGAAGACCAGACACGCGCCGCGCTTCTTACCTTACGAGTTCATGCCTGTACAATCTGTTTAACTGAAATGTCAATTCCTTGTAACTTAACCAGCATCTTATTTTTATTTTATTATTATTTTTTTTGGGAGGGGGGGGAGGGAGGGGGAGGGCCGGGGGTAGGCTACGTATCGGAGAGCCAGAACATTTACGCATGCGCGGACGGAATGTTTGAGCAAGAAAGAAAAACGCAGTACCTCCAGACACCGGCGCTGGAGCGTCGTACCAAACGAGTCATCCCGGGATTTCGGCCCGTGCGATCGCTTTTGGACGCAGTTGGCCCTTCACTGCTTTCTGCTACCGACCTTGCCTCCCGGTACGGCATTGAGGGAGAGATATGTCGGCCCCTAAACCATATGTGACAAATCCCACGCCTACTCACAGCTCCAAACCGCCCTTGTCAGTTTCAGGTAAGAATTCGATGACATATATATTGAAGGGAAAGTCATTTTCTCTCTCATATGGTAAGCACTGAAGTCGCAGATTACATATTGTGCGCACGCGCCCTGCTAAAGGCAACACACAAACATGCATGCATGCATAAACTTTATTCCATCTCGAATTTTAGAATAACTACAAGGGCTAATATCTTCGAGACATGAAATTTACAGCTAAAATACAAAGCATATACAGGTACATAACTAAATGCACAATATTTAAAGATATATTAATTAAAAAGAAAAGCCGCTGTACAAAATGCCACCATCGATTCTCTTTTAAAGCCAGTAAACTCAGTGTTACGGATAAAATCAGGTAGCGCATTTCGCAACTTAGCCTATACGTTCGAAAAAGAACTAAGACCTTAACTGGTTTTTTCAGGTTTATTGAGGGACAGAATGTAATTTCCGCGAAGATCATGCATAAGAAGATTTTCAATGCGCTTATTGCATAGAGATCTAGAGTTTGAGTTGAGTGGTAAGAAAGAGGACAGGTAATTTGCAAATATAAATATCTCAGTATTCTCTTATTTACATTATACCCTTTGCTTGACAAGAAATTACGAAAGGCCAGTTTTTTGCAACGAGGATAACAGCGAAAAAAAGCACTACTTTGTTGCGACTTTTCTAGAGTGAAAACTTGTTCAGAAATCAAAAGTCTACGTTAACAGCACACACCAAGGTTACTTCTTCTACTTTTTCCTCCGGCCGCGCTTTATATCAGCCATTTGATGAGGGCCAGTCTCGTGCCTCTCAAGTTGCCTCCTTCATGGCCAAAAAGAATTCTGGGTAATTCTGCCATTCCGTGACAAGGGAAGCCCCCCGATTCTCATTTCATTGATTTTTTATAAGTGTCGGGTCACCCAGTCCTACCAGCAAAATACAGCATTGATTGAAGTTTTAAGCTTTCAAAACTTGCCCAAATTGTATCGGTAGGTGCTGGATTTCGTCCACAGAAAGGCCAAAGAGACAACTTCACTCGTGAACCGCCATGTTTACAACAGAGCATTTTAGGCGACCCAGTCTGCATGAAATCATCTCTCACCTCTGTCTCGAGAAGACCAGACACGCGCCGCGCTTCTTACCTTACGAGTTCATGCCTGTACAATCTGTTTAACTGAAATGTCAATTCCTTGTAACTTAACCAGCATCTTATTTTTATTTTATTATTATTTTTTTTTGGGAGGGGGGGGAGGGAGGGGGAGGGCCGGGGGTAGGCTACGTATCGGAGAGCCAGAACATTTACGCATGCGCGGACGGAATGTTTGAGCAAGAAAGAAAAACGCAGTACCTCCAGACACCGGCGCTGGAGCGTCGTACCAAACGAGTCATCCCGGGATTTCGGCCCGTGCGATCGCTTTTGGACGCAGTTGGCCCTTCACTGCTTTCTGCTACCGACCTTGCCTCCCGGTACGGCATTGAGGGAGAGATATGTCGGCCCCTAAACCATATGTGACAAATCCCACGCCTACTCACAGCTCCAAACCGCCCTTGTCAGTTTCAGGTAAGAATTCGATGACATATATATTGAAGGGAAAGTCATTTTCTCTCTCATATGGTAAGCACTGAAGTCGCAGATTACATATTGTGCGCACGCGCCCTGCTAAAGGCAACACACAAACATGCATGCATGCATAAACTTTATTCCATCTCGAATTTTAGAATAACTACAAGGGCTAATATCTTCGAGACATGAAATTTACAGCTAAAATACAAAGCATATACAGGTACATAACTAAATGCACAATATTTAAAGATATATTAATTAAAAAGAAAAGCCGCTGTACAAAATGCCACCATCGATTCTCTTTTAAAGCCAGTAAACTCAGTGTTACGGATAAAATCAGGTAGCGCATTTCGCAACTTAGCCTATACGTTCGAAAAAGAACTAAGACCTTAACTGGTTTTTTCAGGTTTATTGAGGGACAGAATGTAATTTCCGCGAAGATCATGCATAAGAAGATTTTCAATGCGCTTATTGCATAGAGATCTAGAGTTTGAGTTGAGTGGTAAGAAAGAGGACAGGTAATTTGCAAATATAAATATCTCAGTATTCTCTTATTTACATTATACCCTTTGCTTGACAAGAAATTACGAAAGGCCAGTTTTTTGCAACGAGGATAACAGCGAAAAAAAGCACTACTTTGTTGCGACTTTTCTAGAGTGAAAACTTGTTCAGAAATCAAAAGTCTACGTTAACAGCACACACCAAGGTTACTTCTTCTACTTTTTCCTCCGGCCGCGCTTTATATCAGCCATTTGATGAGGGCCAGTCTCGTGCCTCTCAAGTTGCCTCCTTCATGGCCAAAAAGAATTCTGGGTAATTCTGCCATTCCGTGACAAGGGAAGCCCCCCGATTCTCATTTCATTGATTTTTTATAAGTGTCGGGTCACCCAGTCCTACCAGCAAAATACAGCATTGATTGAAGTTTTAAGCTTTCAAAACTTGCCCAAATTGTATCGGTAGGTGCTGGATTTCGTCCACAGAAAGGCCAAAGAGACAACTTCACTCGTGAACCGCCATGTTTACAACAGAGCATTTTAGGCGACCCAGTCTGCATGAAATCATCTCTCACCTCTGTCTCGAGAAGACCAGACACGCGCCGCGCTTCTTACCTTACGAGTTCATGCCTGTACAATCTGTTTAACTGAAATGTCAATTCCTTGTAACTTAACCAGCATCTTATTTTTATTTTATTATTATTTTTTTTTGGGAGGGGGGGGAGGGAGGGGGAGGGCCGGGGGTAGGCTACGTATCGGAGAGCCAGAACATTTACGCATGCGCGGACGGAATGTTTGAGCAAGAAAGAAAAACGCAGTACCTCCAGACACCGGCGCTGGAGCGTCGTACCAAACGAGTCATCCCGGGATTTCGGCCCGTGCGATCGCTTTTGGACGCAGTTGGCCCTTCACTGCTTTCTGCTACCGACCTTGCCTCCCGGTACGGCATTGAGGGAGAGATATGTCGGCCCCTAAACCATATGTGACAAATCCCACGCCTACTCACAGCTCCAAACCGCCCTTGTCAGTTTCAGGTAAGAATTCGATGACATATATATTGAAGGGAAAGTCATTTTCTCTCTCATATGGTAAGCACTGAAGTCGCAGATTACATATTGTGCGCACGCGCCCTGCTAAAGGCAACACACAAACATGCATGCATGCATAAACTTTATTCCATCTCGAATTTTAGAATAACTACAAGGGCTAATATCTTCGAGACATGAAATTTACAGCTAAAATACAAAGCATATACAGGTACATAACTAAATGCACAATATTTAAAGATATATTAATTAAAAAGAAAAGCCGCTGTACAAAATGCCACCATCGATTCTCTTTTAAAGCCAGTAAACTCAGTGTTACGGATAAAATCAGGTAGCGCATTTCGCAACTTAGCCTATACGTTCGAAAAAGAACTAAGACCTTAACTGGTTTTTTCAGGTTTATTGAGGGACAGAATGTAATTTCCGCGAAGATCATGCATAAGAAGATTTTCAATGCGCTTATTGCATAGAGATCTAGAGTTTGAGTTGAGTGGTAAGAAAGAGGACAGGTAATTTGCAAATATAAATATCTCAGTATTCTCTTATTTACATTATACCCTTTGCTTGACAAGAAATTACGAAAGGCCAGTTTTTTGCAACGAGGATAACAGCGAAAAAAAGCACTACTTTGTTGCGACTTTTCTAGAGTGAAAACTTGTTCAGAAATCAAAAGTCTACGTTAACAGCACACACCAAGGTTACTTCTTCTACTTTTTCCTCCGGCCGCGCTTTATATCAGCCATTTGATGAGGGCCAGTCTCGTGCCTCTCAAGTTGCCTCCTTCATGGCCAAAAAGAATTCTGGGTAATTCTGCCATTCCGTGACAAGGGAAGCCCCCCGATTCTCATTTCATTGATTTTTTATAAGTGTCGGGTCACCCAGTCCTACCAGCAAAATACAGCATTGATTGAAGTTTTAAGCTTTCAAAACTTGCCCAAATTGTATCGGTAGGTGCTGGATTTCGTCCACAGAAAGGCCAAAGAGACAACTTCACTCGTGAACCGCCATGTTTACAACAGAGCATTTTAGGCGACCCAGTCTGCATGAAATCATCTCTCACCTCTGTCTCGAGAAGACCAGACACGCGCCGCGCTTCTTACCTTACGAGTTCATGCCTGTACAATCTGTTTAACTGAAATGTCAATTCCTTGTAACTTAACCAGCATCTTATTTTTATTTTATTATTATTTTTTTTTGGGAGGGGGGGGAGGGAGGGGGAGGGCCGGGGGTAGGCTACGTATCGGAGAGCCAGAACATTTACGCATGCGCGGACGGAATGTTTGAGCAAGAAAGAAAAACGCAGTACCTCCAGACACCGGCGCTGGAGCGTCGTACCAAACGAGTCATCCCGGGATTTCGGCCCGTGCGATCGCTTTTGGACGCAGTTGGCCCTTCACTGCTTTCTGCTACCGACCTTGCCTCCCGGTACGGCATTGAGGGAGAGATATGTCGGCCCCTAAACCATATGTGACAAATCCCACGCCTACTCACAGCTCCAAACCGCCCTTGTCAGTTTCAGGTAAGAATTCGATGACATATATATTGAAGGGAAAGTCATTTTCTCTCTCATATGGTAAGCACTGAAGTCGCAGATTACATATTGTGCGCACGCGCCCTGCTAAAGGCAACACACAAACATGCATGCATGCATAAACTTTATTCCATCTCGAATTTTAGAATAACTACAAGGGCTAATATCTTCGAGACATGAAATTTACAGCTAAAATACAAAGCATATACAGGTACATAACTAAATGCACAATATTTAAAGATATATTAATTAAAAAGAAAAGCCGCTGTACAAAATGCCACCATCGATTCTCTTTTAAAGCCAGTAAACTCAGTGTTACGGATAAAATCAGGTAGCGCATTTCGCAACTTAGCCTATACGTTCGAAAAAGAACTAAGACCTTAACTGGTTTTTTCAGGTTTATTGAGGGACAGAATGTAATTTCCGCGAAGATCATGCATAAGAAGATTTTCAATGCGCTTATTGCATAGAGATCTAGAGTTTGAGTTGAGTGGTAAGAAAGAGGACAGGTAATTTGCAAATATAAATATCTCAGTATTCTCTTATTTACATTATACCCTTTGCTTGACAAGAAATTACGAAAGGCCAGTTTTTTGCAACGAGGATAACAGCGAAAAAAAGCACTACTTTGTTGCGACTTTTCTAGAGTGAAAACTTGTTCAGAAATCAAAAGTCTACGTTAACAGCACACACCAAGGTTACTTCTTCTACTTTTTCCTCCGGCCGCGCTTTATATCAGCCATTTGATGAGGGCCAGTCTCGTGCCTCTCAAGTTGCCTCCTTCATGGCCAAAAAGAATTCTGGGTAATTCTGCCATTCCGTGACAAGGGAAGCCCCCCGATTCTCATTTCATTGATTTTTTATAAGTGTCGGGTCACCCAGTCCTACCAGCAAAATACAGCATTGATTGAAGTTTTAAGCTTTCAAAACTTGCCCAAATTGTATCGGTAGGTGCTGGATTTCGTCCACAGAAAGGCCAAAGAGACAACTTCACTCGTGAACCGCCATGTTTACAACAGAGCATTTTAGGCGACCCAGTCTGCATGAAATCATCTCTCACCTCTGTCTCGAGAAGACCAGACACGCGCCGCGCTTCTTACCTTACGAGTTCATGCCTGTACAATCTGTTTAACTGAAATGTCAATTCCTTGTAACTTAACCAGCATCTTATTTTTATTTTATTATTATTTTTTTTTGGGAGGGGGGGGAGGGAGGGGGAGGGCCGGGGGTAGGCTACGTATCGGAGAGCCAGAACATTTACGCATGCGCGGACGGAATGTTTGAGCAAGAAAGAAAAACGCAGTACCTCCAGACACCGGCGCTGGAGCGTCGTACCAAACGAGTCATCCCGGGATTTCGGCCCGTGCGATCGCTTTTGGACGCAGTTGGCCCTTCACTGCTTTCTGCTACCGACCTTGCCTCCCGGTACGGCATTGAGGGAGAGATATGTCGGCCCCTAAACCATATGTGACAAATCCCACGCCTACTCACAGCTCCAAACCGCCCTTGTCAGTTTCAGGTAAGAATTCGATGACATATATATTGAAGGGAAAGTCATTTTCTCTCTCATATGGTAAGCACTGAAGTCGCAGATTACATATTGTGCGCACGCGCCCTGCTAAAGGCAACACACAAACATGCATGCATGCATAAACTTTATTCCATCTCGAATTTTAGAATAACTACAAGGGCTAATATCTTCGAGACATGAAATTTACAGCTAAAATACAAAGCATATACAGGTACATAACTAAATGCACAATATTTAAAGATATATTAATTAAAAAGAAAAGCCGCTGTACAAAATGCCACCATCGATTCTCTTTTAAAGCCAGTAAACTCAGTGTTACGGATAAAATCAGGTAGCGCATTTCGCAACTTAGCCTATACGTTCGAAAAAGAACTAAGACCTTAACTGGTTTTTTCAGGTTTATTGAGGGACAGAATGTAATTTCCGCGAAGATCATGCATAAGAAGATTTTCAATGCGCTTATTGCATAGAGATCTAGAGTTTGAGTTGAGTGGTAAGAAAGAGGACAGGTAATTTGCAAATATAAATATCTCAGTATTCTCTTATTTACATTATACCCTTTGCTTGACAAGAAATTACGAAAGGCCAGTTTTTTGCAACGAGGATAACAGCGAAAAAAAGCACTACTTTGTTGCGACTTTTCTAGAGTGAAAACTTGTTCAGAAATCAAAAGTCTACGTTAACAGCACACACCAAGGTTACTTCTTCTACTTTTTCCTCCGGCCGCGCTTTATATCAGCCATTTGATGAGGGCCAGTCTCGTGCCTCTCAAGTTGCCTCCTTCATGGCCAAAAAGAATTCTGGGTAATTCTGCCATTCCGTGACAAGGGAAGCCCCCCGATTCTCATTTCATTGATTTTTTATAAGTGTCGGGTCACCCAGTCCTACCAGCAAAATACAGCATTGATTGAAGTTTTAAGCTTTCAAAACTTGCCCAAATTGTATCGGTAGGTGCTGGATTTCGTCCACAGAAAGGCCAAAGAGACAACTTCACTCGTGAACCGCCATGTTTACAACAGAGCATTTTAGGCGACCCAGTCTGCATGAAATCATCTCTCACCTCTGTCTCGAGAAGACCAGACACGCGCCGCGCTTCTTACCTTACGAGTTCATGCCTGTACAATCTGTTTAACTGAAATGTCAATTCCTTGTAACTTAACCAGCATCTTATTTTTATTTTATTATTATTTTTTTTGGGAGGGGGGGGAGGGAGGGGGAGGGCCGGGGGTAGGCTACGTATCGGAGAGCCAGAACATTTACGCATGCGCGGACGGAATGTTTGAGCAAGAAAGAAAAACGCAGTACCTCCAGACACCGGCGCTGGAGCGTCGTACCAAACGAGTCATCCCGGGATTTCGGCCCGTGCGATCGCTTTTGGACGCAGTTGGCCCTTCACTGCTTTCTGCTACCGACCTTGCCTCCCGGTACGGCATTGAGGGAGAGATATGTCGGCCCCTAAACCATATGTGACAAATCCCACGCCTACTCACAGCTCCAAACCGCCCTTGTCAGTTTCAGGTAAGAATTCGATGACATATATATTGAAGGGAAAGTCATTTTCTCTCTCATATGGTAAGCACTGAAGTCGCAGATTACATATTGTGCGCACGCGCCCTGCTAAAGGCAACACACAAACATGCATGCATGCATAAACTTTATTCCATCTCGAATTTTAGAATAACTACAAGGGCTAATATCTTCGAGACATGAAATTTACAGCTAAAATACAAAGCATATACAGGTACATAACTAAATGCACAATATTTAAAGATATATTAATTAAAAAGAAAAGCCGCTGTACAAAATGCCACCATCGATTCTCTTTTAAAGCCAGTAAACTCAGTGTTACGGATAAAATCAGGTAGCGCATTTCGCAACTTAGCCTATACGTTCGAAAAAGAACTAAGACCTTAACTGGTTTTTTCAGGTTTATTGAGGGACAGAATGTAATTTCCGCGAAGATCATGCATAAGAAGATTTTCAATGCGCTTATTGCATAGAGATCTAGAGTTTGAGTTGAGTGGTAAGAAAGAGGACAGGTAATTTGCAAATATAAATATCTCAGTATTCTCTTATTTACATTATACCCTTTGCTTGACAAGAAATTACGAAAGGCCAGTTTTTTGCAACGAGGATAACAGCGAAAAAAAGCACTACTTTGTTGCGACTTTTCTAGAGTGAAAACTTGTTCAGAAATCAAAAGTCTACGTTAACAGCACACACCAAGGTTACTTCTTCTACTTTTTCCTCCGGCCGCGCTTTATATCAGCCATTTGATGAGGGCCAGTCTCGTGCCTCTCAAGTTGCCTCCTTCATGGCCAAAAAGAATTCTGGGTAATTCTGCCATTCCGTGACAAGGGAAGCCCCCCGATTCTCATTTCATTGATTTTTTATAAGTGTCGGGTCACCCAGTCCTACCAGCAAAATACAGCATTGATTGAAGTTTTAAGCTTTCAAAACTTGCCCAAATTGTATCGGTAGGTGCTGGATTTCGTCCACAGAAAGGCCAAAGAGACAACTTCACTCGTGAACCGCCATGTTTACAACAGAGCATTTTAGGCGACCCAGTCTGCATGAAATCATCTCTCACCTCTGTCTCGAGAAGACCAGACACGCGCCGCGCTTCTTACCTTACGAGTTCATGCCTGTACAATCTGTTTAACTGAAATGTCAATTCCTTGTAACTTAACCAGCATCTTATTTTTATTTTATTATTATTTTTTTTTGGGAGGGGGGGGAGGGAGGGGGAGGGCCGGGGGTAGGCTACGTATCGGAGAGCCAGAACATTTACGCATGCGCGGACGGAATGTTTGAGCAAGAAAGAAAAACGCAGTACCTCCAGACACCGGCGCTGGAGCGTCGTACCAAACGAGTCATCCCGGGATTTCGGCCCGTGCGATCGCTTTTGGACGCAGTTGGCCCTTCACTGCTTTCTGCTACCGACCTTGCCTCCCGGTACGGCATTGAGGGAGAGATATGTCGGCCCCTAAACCATATGTGACAAATCCCACGCCTACTCACAGCTCCAAACCGCCCTTGTCAGTTTCAGGTAAGAATTCGATGACATATATATTGAAGGGAAAGTCATTTTCTCTCTCATATGGTAAGCACTGAAGTCGCAGATTACATATTGTGCGCACGCGCCCTGCTAAAGGCAACACACAAACATGCATGCATGCATAAACTTTATTCCATCTCGAATTTTAGAATAACTACAAGGGCTAATATCTTCGAGACATGAAATTTACAGCTAAAATACAAAGCATATACAGGTACATAACTAAATGCACAATATTTAAAGATATATTAATTAAAAAGAAAAGCCGCTGTACAAAATGCCACCATCGATTCTCTTTTAAAGCCAGTAAACTCAGTGTTACGGATAAAATCAGGTAGCGCATTTCGCAACTTAGCCTATACGTTCGAAAAAGAACTAAGACCTTAACTGGTTTTTTCAGGTTTATTGAGGGACAGAATGTAATTTCCGCGAAGATCATGCATAAGAAGATTTTCAATGCGCTTATTGCATAGAGATCTAGAGTTTGAGTTGAGTGGTAAGAAAGAGGACAGGTAATTTGCAAATATAAATATCTCAGTATTCTCTTATTTACATTATACCCTTTGCTTGACAAGAAATTACGAAAGGCCAGTTTTTTGCAACGAGGATAACAGCGAAAAAAAGCACTACTTTGTTGCGACTTTTCTAGAGTGAAAACTTGTTCAGAAATCAAAAGTCTACGTTAACAGCACACACCAAGGTTACTTCTTCTACTTTTTCCTCCGGCCGCGCTTTATATCAGCCATTTGATGAGGGCCAGTCTCGTGCCTCTCAAGTTGCCTCCTTCATGGCCAAAAAGAATTCTGGGTAATTCTGCCATTCCGTGACAAGGGAAGCCCCCCGATTCTCATTTCATTGATTTTTTATAAGTGTCGGGTCACCCAGTCCTACCAGCAAAATACAGCATTGATTGAAGTTTTAAGCTTTCAAAACTTGCCCAAATTGTATCGGTAGGTGCTGGATTTCGTCCACAGAAAGGCCAAAGAGACAACTTCACTCGTGAACCGCCATGTTTACAACAGAGCATTTTAGGCGACCCAGTCTGCATGAAATCATCTCTCACCTCTGTCTCGAGAAGACCAGACACGCGCCGCGCTTCTTACCTTACGAGTTCATGCCTGTACAATCTGTTTAACTGAAATGTCAATTCCTTGTAACTTAACCAGCATCTTATTTTTATTTTATTATTATTTTTTTTTGGGAGGGGGGGGAGGGAGGGGGAGGGCCGGGGGTAGGCTACGTATCGGAGAGCCAGAACATTTACGCATGCGCGGACGGAATGTTTGAGCAAGAAAGAAAAACGCAGTACCTCCAGACACCGGCGCTGGAGCGTCGTACCAAACGAGTCATCCCGGGATTTCGGCCCGTGCGATCGCTTTTGGACGCAGTTGGCCCTTCACTGCTTTCTGCTACCGACCTTGCCTCCCGGTACGGCATTGAGGGAGAGATATGTCGGCCCCTAAACCATATGTGACAAATCCCACGCCTACTCACAGCTCCAAACCGCCCTTGTCAGTTTCAGGTAAGAATTCGATGACATATATATTGAAGGGAAAGTCATTTTCTCTCTCATATGGTAAGCACTGAAGTCGCAGATTACATATTGTGCGCACGCGCCCTGCTAAAGGCAACACACAAACATGCATGCATGCATAAACTTTATTCCATCTCGAATTTTAGAATAACTACAAGGGCTAATATCTTCGAGACATGAAATTTACAGCTAAAATACAAAGCATATACAGGTACATAACTAAATGCACAATATTTAAAGATATATTAATTAAAAAGAAAAGCCGCTGTACAAAATGCCACCATCGATTCTCTTTTAAAGCCAGTAAACTCAGTGTTACGGATAAAATCAGGTAGCGCATTTCGCAACTTAGCCTATACGTTCGAAAAAGAACTAAGACCTTAACTGGTTTTTTCAGGTTTATTGAGGGACAGAATGTAATTTCCGC
The DNA here is from genome assembly GCF_036669935.1 of Montipora foliosa. Lineage (NCBI taxonomy): Eukaryota > Metazoa > Cnidaria > Anthozoa > Scleractinia > Acroporidae > Montipora > Montipora foliosa. The sequence goes on from NC_090875.1 coordinate 21,490,977, forward strand.
GAAGATCATGCATAAGAAGATTTTCAATGCGCTTATTGCATAGAGATCTAGAGTTTGAGTTGAGTGGTAAGAAAGAGGACAGGTAATTTGCAAATATAAATATCTCAGTATTCTCTTATTTACATTATACCCTTTGCTTGACAAGAAATTACGAAAGGCCAGTTTTTTGCAACGAGGATAACAGCGAAAAAAAGCACTACTTTGTTGCGACTTTTCTAGAGTGAAAACTTGTTCAGAAATCAAAAGTCTACGTTAACAGCACACACCAAGGTTACTTCTTCTACTTTTTCCTCCGGCCGCGCTTTATATCAGCCATTTGATGAGGGCCAGTCTCGTGCCTCTCAAGTTGCCTCCTTCATGGCCAAAAAGAATTCTGGGTAATTCTGCCATTCCGTGACAAGGGAAGCCCCCCGATTCTCATTTCATTGATTTTTTATAAGTGTCGGGTCACCCAGTCCTACCAGCAAAATACAGCATTGATTGAAGTTTTAAGCTTTCAAAACTTGCCCAAATTGTATCGGTAGGTGCTGGATTTCGTCCACAGAAAGGCCAAAGAGACAACTTCACTCGTGAACCGCCATGTTTACAACAGAGCATTTTAGGCGACCCAGTCTGCATGAAATCATCTCTCACCTCTGTCTCGAGAAGACCAGACACGCGCCGCGCTTCTTACCTTACGAGTTCATGCCTGTACAATCTGTTTAACTGAAATGTCAATTCCTTGTAACTTAACCAGCATCTTATTTTTATTTTATTATTATTTTTTTTGGGAGGGGGGGGAGGGAGGGGGAGGGCCGGGGGTAGGCTACGTATCGGAGAGCCAGAACATTTACGCATGCGCGGACGGAATGTTTGAGCAAGAAAGAAAAACGCAGTACCTCCAGACACCGGCGCTGGAGCGTCGTACCAAACGAGTCATCCCGGGATTTCGGCCCGTGCGATCGCTTTTGGACGCAGTTGGCCCTTCACTGCTTTCTGCTACCGACCTTGCCTCCCGGTACGGCATTGAGGGAGAGATATGTCGGCCCCTAAACCATATGTGACAAATCCCACGCCTACTCACAGCTCCAAACCGCCCTTGTCAGTTTCAGGTAAGAATTCGATGACATATATATTGAAGGGAAAGTCATTTTCTCTCTCATATGGTAAGCACTGAAGTCGCAGATTACATATTGTGCGCACGCGCCCTGCTAAAGGCAACACACAAACATGCATGCATGCATAAACTTTATTCCATCTCGAATTTTAGAATAACTACAAGGGCTAATATCTTCGAGACATGAAATTTACAGCTAAAATACAAAGCATATACAGGTACATAACTAAATGCACAATATTTAAAGATATATTAATTAAAAAGAAAAGCCGCTGTACAAAATGCCACCATCGATTCTCTTTTAAAGCCAGTAAACTCAGTGTTACGGATAAAATCAGGTAGCGCATTTCGCAACTTAGCCTATACGTTCGAAAAAGAACTAAGACCTTAACTGGTTTTTTCAGGTTTATTGAGGGACAGAATGTAATTTCCGCGAAGATCATGCATAAGAAGATTTTCAATGCGCTTATTGCATAGAGATCTAGAGTTTGAGTTGAGTGGTAAGAAAGAGGACAGGTAATTTGCAAATATAAATATCTCAGTATTCTCTTATTTACATTATACCCTTTGCTTGACAAGAAATTACGAAAGGCCAGTTTTTTGCAACGAGGATAACAGCGAAAAAAAGCACTACTTTGTTGCGACTTTTCTAGAGTGAAAACTTGTTCAGAAATCAAAAGTCTACGTTAACAGCACACACCAAGGTTACTTCTTCTACTTTTTCCTCCGGCCGCGCTTTATATCAGCCATTTGATGAGGGCCAGTCTCGTGCCTCTCAAGTTGCCTCCTTCATGGCCAAAAAGAATTCTGGGTAATTCTGCCATTCCGTGACAAGGGAAGCCCCCCGATTCTCATTTCATTGATTTTTTATAAGTGTCGGGTCACCCAGTCCTACCAGCAAAATACAGCATTGATTGAAGTTTTAAGCTTTCAAAACTTGCCCAAATTGTATCGGTAGGTGCTGGATTTCGTCCACAGAAAGGCCAAAGAGACAACTTCACTCGTGAACCGCCATGTTTACAACAGAGCATTTTAGGCGACCCAGTCTGCATGAAATCATCTCTCACCTCTGTCTCGAGAAGACCAGACACGCGCCGCGCTTCTTACCTTACGAGTTCATGCCTGTACAATCTGTTTAACTGAAATGTCAATTCCTTGTAACTTAACCAGCATCTTATTTTTATTTTATTATTATTTTTTTTTGGGAGGGGGGGGAGGGAGGGGGAGGGCCGGGGGTAGGCTACGTATCGGAGAGCCAGAACATTTACGCATGCGCGGACGGAATGTTTGAGCAAGAAAGAAAAACGCAGTACCTCCAGACACCGGCGCTGGAGCGTCGTACCAAACGAGTCATCCCGGGATTTCGGCCCGTGCGATCGCTTTTGGACGCAGTTGGCCCTTCACTGCTTTCTGCTACCGACCTTGCCTCCCGGTACGGCATTGAGGGAGAGATATGTCGGCCCCTAAACCATATGTGACAAATCCCACGCCTACTCACAGCTCCAAACCGCCCTTGTCAGTTTCAGGTAAGAATTCGATGACATATATATTGAAGGGAAAGTCATTTTCTCTCTCATATGGTAAGCACTGAAGTCGCAGATTACATATTGTGCGCACGCGCCCTGCTAAAGGCAACACACAAACATGCATGCATGCATAAACTTTATTCCATCTCGAATTTTAGAATAACTACAAGGGCTAATATCTTCGAGACATGAAATTTACAGCTAAAATACAAAGCATATACAGGTACATAACTAAATGCACAATATTTAAAGATATATTAATTAAAAAGAAAAGCCGCTGTACAAAATGCCACCATCGATTCTCTTTTAAAGCCAGTAAACTCAGTGTTACGGATAAAATCAGGTAGCGCATTTCGCAACTTAGCCTATACGTTCGAAAAAGAACTAAGACCTTAACTGGTTTTTTCAGGTTTATTGAGGGACAGAATGTAATTTCCGCGAAGATCATGCATAAGAAGATTTTCAATGCGCTTATTGCATAGAGATCTAGAGTTTGAGTTGAGTGGTAAGAAAGAGGACAGGTAATTTGCAAATATAAATATCTCAGTATTCTCTTATTTACATTATACCCTTTGCTTGACAAGAAATTACGAAAGGCCAGTTTTTTGCAACGAGGATAACAGCGAAAAAAAGCACTACTTTGTTGCGACTTTTCTAGAGTGAAAACTTGTTCAGAAATCAAAAGTCTACGTTAACAGCACACACCAAGGTTACTTCTTCTACTTTTTCCTCCGGCCGCGCTTTATATCAGCCATTTGATGAGGGCCAGTCTCGTGCCTCTCAAGTTGCCTCCTTCATGGCCAAAAAGAATTCTGGGTAATTCTGCCATTCCGTGACAAGGGAAGCCCCCCGATTCTCATTTCATTGATTTTTTATAAGTGTCGGGTCACCCAGTCCTACCAGCAAAATACAGCATTGATTGAAGTTTTAAGCTTTCAAAACTTGCCCAAATTGTATCGGTAGGTGCTGGATTTCGTCCACAGAAAGGCCAAAGAGACAACTTCACTCGTGAACCGCCATGTTTACAACAGAGCATTTTAGGCGACCCAGTCTGCATGAAATCATCTCTCACCTCTGTCTCGAGAAGACCAGACACGCGCCGCGCTTCTTACCTTACGAGTTCATGCCTGTACAATCTGTTTAACTGAAATGTCAATTCCTTGTAACTTAACCAGCATCTTATTTTTATTTAATAATTATTATTTTTTTTTGGGAGGGGGGGGAGGGAGGAGGAGGGCCGGGGGTAGGCTACGTATCGGAGAGCCAGAACATTTACGCATGCGCGGACGGAATGTTTGAGCAAGAAAGAAAAACGCAGTACCTCCAGACACCGGCGCTGGAGCGTCGTACCAAACGAGTCATCCCGGGATTTCGGCCCGTGCGATCGCTTTTGGACGCAGTTGGCCCTTCACTGCTTTCTGCTACCGACCTTGCCTCCCGGTACGGCATTGAGGGAGAGATATGTCGGCCCCTAAACCATATGTGACAAATCCCACGCCTACTCACAGCTCCAAACCGCCCTTGTCAGTTTCAGGTAAGAATTCGATGACATATATATTGAAGGGAAAGTCATTTTCTCTCTCATATGGTAAGCACTGAAGTCGCAGATTACATATTGTGCGCACGCGCCCTGCTAAAGGCAACACACAAACATGCATGCATGCATAAACTTTATTCCATCTCGAATTTTAGAATAACTACAAGGGCTAATATCTTCGAGACATGAAATTTACAGCTAAAATACAAAGCATATACAGGTACATAACTAAATGCACAATATTTAAAGATATATTAATTAAAAAGAAAAGCCGCTGTACAAAATGCCACCATCGATTCTCTTTTAAAGCCAGTAAACTCAGTGTTACGGATAAAATCAGGTAGCGCATTTCGCAACTTAGCCTATACGTTCGAAAAAGAACTAAGACCTTAACTGGTTTTTTCAGGTTTATTGAGGGACAGAATGTAATTTCCGCGAAGATCATGCATAAGAAGATTTTCAATGCGCTTATTGCATAGAGATCTAGACTTTGAGTTGAGTGGTAAGAAAGAGGACAGGTAATTTGCAAATATAAATATCTCAGTATTCTCTTATTTACATTATACCCTTTGCTTGACAAGAAATTACGAAAGGCCAGTTTTTTGCAACGAGGATAACAGCGAAAAAAAGCACTACTTTGTTGCGACTTTTCTAGAGTGAAAACTTGTTCAGAAATCAAAAGTCTACGTTAACAGCACACACCAAGGTTACTTCTTCTACTTTTTCCTCCGGCCGCGCTTTATATCAGCCATTTGATGAGGGCCAGTCTCGTGCCTCTCAAGTTGCCTCCTTCATGGCCAAAAAGAATTCTGGGTAATTCTGCCATTCCGTGACAAGGGAAGCCCCCCGATTCTCATTTCATTGATTTTTTATAAGTGTCGGGTCACCCAGTCCTACCAGCAAAATACAGCATTGATTGAAGTTTTAAGCTTTCAAAACTTGCCCAAATTGTATCGGTAGGTGCTGGATTTCGTCCACAGAAAGGCCAAAGAGACAACTTCACTCGTGAACCGCCATGTTTACAACAGAGCATTTTAGGCGACCCAGTCTGCATGAAATCATCTCTCACCTCTGTCTCGAGAAGACCAGACACGCGCCGCGCTTCTTACCTTACGAGTTCATGCCTGTACAATCTGTTTAACTGAAATGTCAATTCCTTGTAACTTAACCAGCATCTTATTTTTATTTTATTATTATTTTTTTTGGGAGGGGGGGGAGGGAGGGGGAGGGCCGGGGGTAGGCTACGTATCGGAGAGCCAGAACATTTACGCATGCGCGGACGGAATGTTTGAGCAAGAAAGAAAAACGCAGTACCTCCAGACACCGGCGCTGGAGCGTCGTACCAAACGAGTCATCCCGGGATTTCGGCCCGTGCGATCGCTTTTGGACGCAGTTGGCCCTTCACTGCTTTCTGCTACCGACCTTGCCTCCCGGTACGGCATTGAGGGAGAGATATGTCGGCCCCTAAACCATATGTGACAAATCCCACGCCTACTCACAGCTCCAAACCGCCCTTGTCAGTTTCAGGTAAGAATTCGATGACATATATATTGAAGGGAAAGTCATTTTCTCTCTCATATGGTAAGCACTGAAGTCGCAGATTACATATTGTGCGCACGCGCCCTGCTAAAGGCAACACACAAACATGCATGCATGCATAAACTTTATTCCATCTCGAATTTTAGAATAACTACAAGGGCTAATATCTTCGAGACATGAAATTTACAGCTAAAATACAAAGCATATACAGGTACATAACTAAATGCACAATATTTAAAGATATATTAATTAAAAAGAAAAGCCGCTGTACAAAATGCCACCATCGATTCTCTTTTAAAGCCAGTAAACTCAGTGTTACGGATAAAATCAGGTAGCGCATTTCGCAACTTAGCCTATACGTTCGAAAAAGAACTAAGACCTTAACTGGTTTTTTCAGGTTTATTGAGGGACAGAATGTAATTTCCGCGAAGATCATGCATAAGAAGATTTTCAATGCGCTTATTGCATAGAGATCTAGACTTTGAGTTGAGTGGTAAGAAAGAGGACAGGTAATTTGCAAATATAAATATCTCAGTATTCTCTTATTTACATTATACCCTTTGCTTGACAAGAAATTACGAAAGGCCAGTTTTTTGCAACGAGGATAACAGCGAAAAAAAGCACTACTTTGTTGCGACTTTTCTAGAGTGAAAACTTGTTCAGAAATCAAAAGTCTACGTTAACAGCACACACCAAGGTTACTTCTTCTACTTTTTCCTCCGGCCGCGCTTTATATCAGCCATTTGATGAGGGCCAGTCTCGTGCCTCTCAAGTTGCCTCCTTCATGGCCAAAAAGAATTCTGGGTAATTCTGCCATTCCGTGACAAGGGAAGCCCCCCGATTCTCATTTCATTGATTTTTTATAAGTGTCGGGTCACCCAGTCCTACCAGCAAAATACAGCATTGATTGAAGTTTTAAGCTTTCAAAACTTGCCCAAATTGTATCGGTAGGTGCTGGATTTCGTCCACAGAAAGGCCAAAGAGACAACTTCACTCGTGAACCGCCATGTTTACAACAGAGCATTTTAGGCGACCCAGTCTGCATGAAATCATCTCTCACCTCTGTCTCGAGAAGACCAGACACGCGCCGCGCTTCTTACCTTACGAGTTCATGCCTGTACAATCTGTTTAACTGAAATGTCAATTCCTTGTAACTTAACCAGCATCTTATTTTTATTTTATTATTATTTTTTTTTGGGAGGGGGGGAGGGAGGGGGAGGGCCGGGGGTAGGCTACGTATCGGAGAGCCAGAACATTTACGCATGCGCGGACGGAATGTTTGAGCAAGAAAGAAAAACGCAGTACCTCCAGACACCGGCGCTGGAGCGTCGTACCAAACGAGTCATCCCGGGATTTCGGCCCGTGCGATCGCTTTTGGACGCAGTTGGCCCTTCACTGCTTTCTGCTACCGACCTTGCCTCCCGGTACGGCATTGAGGGAGAGATATGTCGGCCCCTAAACCATATGTGACAAATCCCACGCCTACTCACAGCTCCAAACCGCCCTTGTCAGTTTCAGGTAAGAATTCGATGACATATATATTGAAGGGAAAGTCATTTTCTCTCTCATATGGTAAGCACTGAAGTCGCAGATTACATATTGTGCGCACGCGCCCTGCTAAAGGCAACACACAAACATGCATGCATGCATAAACTTTATTCCATCTCGAATTTTAGAATAACTACAAGGGCTAATATCTTCGAGACATGAAATTTACAGCTAAAATACAAAGCATATACAGGTACATAACTAAATGCACAATATTTAAAGATATATTAATTAAAAAGAAAAGCCGCTGTACAAAATGCCACCATCGATTCTCTTTTAAAGCCAGTAAACTCAGTGTTACGGATAAAATCAGGTAGCGCATTTCGCAACTTAGCCTATACGTTCGAAAAAGAACTAAGACCTTAACTGGTTTTTTCAGGTTTATTGAGGGACAGAATGTAATTTCCGCGAAGATCATGCATAAGAAGATTTTCAATGCGCTTATTGCATAGAGATCTAGACTTTGAGTTGAGTGGTAAGAAAGAGGACAGGTAATTTGCAAATATAAATATCTCAGTATTCTCTTATTTACATTATACCCTTTGCTTGACAAGAAATTACGAAAGGCCAGTTTTTTGCAACGAGGATAACAGCGAAAAAAAGCATTACTTTGTTGCGACTTTTCTAGAGTGAAAACTTGTTCAGAAATCAAAAGTCTACGTTAACAGCACACACCAAGGTTACTTCTTCTACTTTTTCCTCCGGCCGCGCTTTATATCAGCC
>NC_090875.1:21506445-21528945 GCF_036669935.1 Montipora foliosa
CTGGCAGAACCTCATTATTATATTCCACACTAGAGATTTACTCTTTTACCTATATCCAAAGAATATTATGTAGCTTAAATTTCAGTACATTGTGAAATACAGACAGTGACCAAATTCATTAAAAAGAAAAATTCATTTACAATTTCAAAAACAATTCTCACAAATGGCTTCTCTGGTAAACATTATACAGCAGAGCATAATTATTTATTCACTTTCAATTGGTCATGGGCATGGAAACAAAAAAAAGGTGATACAAAAAATTAAATTAAAATGGTGGAATTGGTGGGGTATATTCTAGGGGTTCCAGCCCTTGTTGCTCAAAGCACCATATTTTGTCTATCACCTCAAGCCCGCGTTCAAACATTCCAGTCATCTCCTTGTGAAGCAACTGAACTAAATTAGAAATACCACACTTATGGTTTTATAAAAAATATTATTTCACAAAAAAAAAAAAATTGGATGGGGACAAAACTCTTAACAAATTCCTAATCATCTCTAAAACTTACTGTAAATTATCAAAAAATGAAAAATAAAAAAAAATTATTAAGGCCGGCTTAATAGGTCATCATATTGCAAGGACAATACATGACTTGTACATGTAGTTGTTTGCTGTTGAGGTTACAAGAAATGATTTATTTAAAACTTTTGAGAACATTAAAAATGGATAAAATTCAGATGGTGAAACTCAAGGGCATAGGAAATTGCATAAAATGTTTTGGAATCTTCCTACATGTAAATGACGTCAGCTTTTAAGTTTAACAAACCAGCATTCATTTCTTAAATATCTGTGCTCGCTTACCGGGCCTTTGAATAGAAGCGAGGCTGGAGTTGACCCTGTTTTGATACAAACCTCACTGATGTAAATTATAGAAACTCCTTAGCATTACAACAACATGATTTACATAAGAAAAGCAATGAAGTTTGTATCAAAGTAAGGTCAACTCCAGCCTCACTTTTATTCAAAGGCCTGGTGACTGAGCAAAGAACTGTAAAATGGTCTATTAATCAATCACTGAAAAATGTCCCCATTAACCCTCTGACTCTGAAACCAGTCTGAACCAGCCAGATGATTTTACGAGTCAATGGGTTAAGCTCCTCGTCCTCAATGCTAAAAAAACGTCATCATAGGAAATCACTTTTTCAAATAGATTACAGTATTATTGCTGCCTGATAAATATTTATCGTTATTAATATAAGAGTAATATGTCTTGCTGTTTTGTAAAAAAAATGTTGTAGTCATTCTTTGTGGTTTAAATTAAAGTGCAATAATCAAGTTTTCTGTTGTCTCACAATATGGCCACAAGGTTTCAACTGCATACTGCTAGCATTAATCGTGCAATGAGGTCAACTGGCCATGAGTCACCTATAAAGCAGAAGAGCACCAATTGGAGGTGATGAAAAAATTCTGTAGATAGATGTAAGCTGATATGTCATCCACATTGCCTGGTAAGGACAAGTAGAATGCCACTGAAACATCATCAATGACATCAAAAGTGACCGCCTTGCGAGACAAATGAAAAACTTGATTGTTTTTCTTACATGTATTTTGCTTCGTAAAAAGTAAAATTCTAAATACACTGATGACTGTTGCTTAATCTGCAGAATCCACAGGTGGCAGTCTTTGGCTTATCCAGGAAACTATATCATTCATGACAAGTGCACGATCTTCTCTGGGTTCATTCAAAAGTTTGTGGTAAAAACCGGGATAAATCTGCAAAAAAGGTAATCACGGTATTGAAACAATGTTGGACTGACTGGAGTTTTAACGCAGGGAGTAATCCTGGAAGCCATTTGAAAGTAGGTAGAGAATGCATAAGCAAATTCAAAAGCTCTCTAAGTGTATTTTATATTTTTAATAATAATTATTATGTTTCCTCTTTGAAATATACCACAGTGTGGAATGACCAAATTTGAAGTTCTGTGGAGTACATTAGCCAATGATGCTGAATTTTCCTTTAAATAACCACTCCACATTTCCAATCAATTTGATGCTAGTTTAATTTTTAACAGTGAATGAGTATTTTCAGTTCAAAATAAACTGGAACAAATTATTGCTGCATAACAAAAATAATGCAAATCTGCATTTTGGAAGGATATCCTGACGGCCACCATCATCCTCTTGGCATAAGCTCCCTATAGTATTCCCGCAATATTTCAGGGTGTTTACAGCAAGGACTTAACAACATTCAACTTACCTTAATGGTTTTATCCTCACTTGCAGCCTTCTCTAACAGCTTGGATCCTTCAACCATGGCAAGGCGATCAGCATCACCATGTAACACTATGAATGGCCATTCAAATTTGGGAATATTTTCTTTTACTGTTTCCATAGCATCATGCATTGCCATTGCCCAACGTACTTTTAAGCCTCCTTTCCAACCCAGTGGATCCGTGCTGAGGGCGGCCACCTAGAAAACAGGTACTAAAGGTTATATTCTTTCCCAGCAAAAACCCTCACAGGATCTTTGAGATGCTTTTTTAAAATCTTCAGATCATGCCTGCGGTGATCTGCTGCTTTGCAGCTACATTTTATACTATAAAATGAAGTAGCTTGCTTTGAATTAGTATCTGATGGAAAGCTGCTTGTGCAATTATAGTTAATAACCAAATGAATATACAGTGCTGTACCATGGGCATCGATATTTTTGAATGAGAAAAAGTGGAGTGCCCACAGAAACCCTGGTAAGAGGTGTTTTTTGTTTTTGTTTTTTGGTGAACACACACTCACTAGTTATAATTGTTTGCCTTTCATAGGGTGCAATGCTGGCACAGTCGCTCCTATCAATGTATACAAGGCTAGAATTTCTGTTTTTACATAGGTGGGTTGAGTTTGGTTCGCAACTTCATGTACATGGAGGTTGTCTCCAGGTATTTTTTTCCCCACTCATCACAAAATGACACTTCTAGTTTAATATAGTTTCCCAATTCCCTCAACATTTGTCAACTGCCAGGCTAAATCTTTCCATTACCTCATCAGGGTCTCTACTTAGCGCAGAACAATCTTCAGATCCAACAACTTGAAAGGATGGTGCAATATGTGAGACTATTTTTCCTACAAAGATCTGGAAAAAAACATTACATGCTGTAAGCTAACTTACAAAATTCATTAATAATTCATGAGAGAGAGTCTTAAAAATACACTTGCCTTGAAAGCCCAATCCAGGCAAAATAAGATTAATTAATGCTTTTAATCTAAATTAATACAGAATCATACTTTAGGGGAAGCTTGTAACCTTCCTCTTGCAAATTTGTATCCTTTTTCAACAAAGAATATGGTTGCACAGAGAAACCAGCATTTTCATAAACCACACAAAATTACAGGGGAACCAGCCTTTTCATATGCTCCTCAGAATTCACAAAAGATTATGAGGAATTTGTGTGTAGACTGTAGAGAGGGTTTAACTTTGGCCTTACCATGAAGCGAGTTGCAGTCTGTGGGTTTGCCATGATTGCTGGAGCACACAGCACAAGGCCTGCAAAAAAGTGAGGTCTCTCCATGGCACAAAGAATGGCAATGGTACCTCCCTAAAAAACAAAAACGATATCAGAACTTAAAATGGCATTCTGTGTCAACTAGCGTTTCTTCACAACTATAGTAGTGCCAACCACTGAGTATGCTTTCCATGGTTATTGGTTGCAGTGTCTGAAGCATTTAGTAGCAGAGCCTTGTATCCAAAATAAACACTGGAAATCCAAAATAAACACGAACTACAAGAAGCTTGAGCCTAATAAAGAAGCACCACATCGGAAGGGCAGGGAATTTTGATGCTCGAAGAAGGGAGTCAAAGTAGGCTCTATGCAAAAGAATTTGAGAATGAGGCTTGAGAAGGAGATTCTTAGAAGATGGAGGGAGCATTTCCCTGAATGGAGAAGGTTTTTGCCTCTTGTGCGAGATTTGAAGCTTCACCACTCACAGTGGCTTATGCCTCGGAAATAAACTGGAAGAATTGCTTGGAAGGTATAGAACATAACAAGATTACATCCCCAAATTATTTAGTGCAGGAATATATCACTAACCATGGAGTGACCTAGCATAAAGATGGGTAATCCTCCATTGCTTGCAGAAGACTCGTCAATATGCTTTAGCACATCAGCGACATAAACTCTAAAGGAGGATATCTGTACTGGCTCCCCCTCACTTCTGCCATGTCCCACTGCAATGAATCGCAACATAATGTATGTAAATCAGTATCATATCCTAGATAATGTAGATAAAGCATATTAACTAAAAAAATGAGTTGTCATGAAGATTTGATTTTACCATGATCATGTGAAATGACAAGGAAGCCTTGCTTGGCGAGCACATGAGCAAATTCTTCATATCTTGAACAGTGTTCTCCAACACCATGGCTCACAAATATTAAAGCACTAGGAAAGAAGAGATTTCTGCTATAAATTTGATGTGATATGGATGCTGGTGCATGCATGGTGTGCAAGAGAAAGGACCAGTGGGGTCAAAAATTAAAAAGGGGGAGGGGAGGGTAGTGAAGAATGTAGCAGGAAACTAGGAGAAGACAGGCAGGGCTTGTTGCTTGTCCAACACATTTCCAATACACCTAATTCCAAAATGGCCGTCATTTTAGTATTCTTATGTTTGATTGCAAATTGGCCCTCTTGGCCTCGTTCAAGGTTAAATATTCTTTTGAAATTTGCGTTTGAAAGCGAAGCCGAAAGGTCCCATTTGCAATCAAACAAGAATACACGTACTAAAATGACGGCTATTTTTGGAATAAGGAGTATAAATTGACAAAGCAGCTGATACTTTCACCACAAGTAGCACAGTTAATGTGATACAGATTCATGCATGAAGAGGTTGTCAATGAAGTTATCGCTGTGGGAATGTTAATACCGGTAGTCAGGCTTGAATGTTTACTAGGCGCATTTGATTATATTCACATGCTAATTTGCGCCTAAGAAATATTAAATATTATTATTACTATAACCTTTCTCTCTTTCTGGCGGGAAATCCAAAAACGTCTGCAAAATCCACGATCTTTATGGAAGGGGCAAAGCGCAATAACATTACGAAAATTTATCCGAGGACATTCATTGACACGCACAACGTGTTTGGCTGATCATTCGAAAAATTTCCGCGCCAAACATGAGAGAGAACTGGCGTTTGTGACCCAAAACATGATCTTTTACGGTTACTGGGCGTTGGATCGATGGCGCTCATTAAAAAATAGTATTGCGGACATACCGAGGGCTTCTTTCTTTTGATTTCCACCATTTAGAAAACAACTTAAATCCCTTCGAACTCTGAATGGACCCTTCTTCGGATATGACCTCGCCTTCCATAATTCATGCAGAAACACAGCAATAAATATAATATTTTGCTGTCTATGAGTCATCCGCCATCTTTGGTGTCAGGGACTGAGAATGATGAGGACTGGAACAAATGTCTGAAGTCCGCTCTCTCCCAGACTATTTGGTCACAGTCGGGCGGCACCTGCCACTAAAGCCTGCTTTCCATATGATCTGAAACGGTTACAGACATATGGAAACATTTGTCCCCGGCAAATGGTCTGGACGATCGGGATCCGGAAAGTTGAATCTAGTTCTACTTTTCCACACCATTACGACGCTTCCGACGAAGACAATTTTTAATGGAAACGCGTGTCTGGGATGATCCGTGTCCTATTCTTGGTTTTCACATGACGTCACGACCGCCATGTTGGTGCCCAAAACAAAGAAAAGGCGGCCATGTTGATGCCCCGACCAAATCCTCCGGGAATTTAACTCTATTATTATGCAAACGCTTCCTTTTGTTTCCGTTGAAAAACATGGCTGTTGATCACGTGAGTGAAAACCAGCAATTGGCGACACACTTATTGTTCGCCTTGAAACACGTGTCATATTGTGTCCAATCAGGCTTAAGGTAAGTGCTTGGCGCCATCGAACGCGCCTTTTTCTCCTCGGTTTGCAGAGGATTAAAACAAAGGAGACTTTTGTCTGATTGGCTGTTGAAAATTGTAGTATCCAGTTTTCCAACCGCGTGCTGTAATATAAACAAAGATGGCTTTCGAAGCGGTGATTTCAACCTGTGCTTCTTCGATCGTTCTATATAGCTTCTGCCAGTTGAAGGTGGTCATTTATAGTTTACGTGACAGGGAAAGATTCTGCAAGGGGCATTTTAGTCGGTGGGAATTTTTCTTTCGTTACGCTTCTTGTAAGCAGCCCTTTTAGTCTGCTCGGGGAAGCAACGCCTCTGAAGTTGCTTCGAGTCACCTTTTATACTTTTTAGCTTTACTTCTCCATTTAAGTGAACAACAAATGCTCAAAGTGCGAAAAGACCCGAGCAAAGGCCAGATTCCTTTGTTGGGAAGGGAGTACTATCTAACGTTGTTGCGAAATATATCCCTCGAGCTCGCAGGCTTCGATATATCCAACTTGGATGCAGCGCTGGAAGGAAGTATGTCACTTCATTCACTTTCTTTCATTGATCGTTTAGAGTTATGAGATGTCCTCAGTCCTTTGAAAGAACATCTTATCTCAACAGATACGTCGACAGAAATTTAATACCAGCCGCTATTTTGTGTATGTGTCTGAGGCCAACCTGGTTCACTGCATTTATCTCATGTGCAAACACTCTCAAGATACACTACCTTAAAAATTTCAAGAACTTTCATTTAACGGAACCAAAACATTATTCTTAGATACATCAACTGATCATGAAGGCATGTTTGATAATATATGCTAAAATGAGTCAATAATGAAGTTCCAGTTTATTACTTTATTGGATAATTCTGTCCTTGATCTATGGTAACTCCATTAAGTCTAGCCATAGTAATTATTCATTGTTTTCATCATTTATGCTACCAGCGAATTATTCAAAAGTGATGTTGATCTTCTTAAGAAATCTATACAATAGTGACGAATGATGTGGTCACTGCCATCAGACTTGTAGGTTGTACTGAAATGAAATTTTCTGAATGAGTTCTCTTTGGGGAGGTAAAAATTTCACTTGACCATTTGAAGATGTAAAATTACACCCACATTAAATGTACAATTAAAATTGGGATGTCTGGAAATACATAAAGTAGGTCTTGTCTTCTGTGCAATGTTTAAAATTAAAAGGACAATTAAAGGCCAAGGAGACTTTGTGATAGAACTCTGATACAATATTAACTACTCATTAATTTCGATGTGGGCAGTTTATGCTTATTCATATTCATTGCTCACTTTTGTGGTAAGTTACTATCTCACTGCAGAGAATAAAGTAAATTTATCTAAACCAGGATGAAAGTGTACAAAATGTGCAGCCATTGATCTTAAATGTTTTTAGTCTATTAATTAACCCATTGACCCGTGGGGGTTCCCTATTGAAGAGTAAAATACCAAGTATGGCCGGTTTTGGCCGGTTTAGGGGTGAAAGGGATTTATATTATAATATTATTAAATATAGTACGTCAATAATATTACCGTATCAGTAATTGAGCCAGTATTTAATAACTAATATGTCCCAATAAAATTTAATATTGATTCCAACAGTGTTAAGTAATTAATATACATTGATTTATGATGATGGAACATCACACACCATTTTGTGTTCATTAAATTTATTTTTTACTTCATTCTTGGTGTATGGCAACTTATAGTAACTGCAAAAAACTTGCAGAAGAAATTGAAGAGAAGGTATACCTGAATATTATGGCTGTTTTGTGTGTCAAAAAATTTAATTGACCTGGTTTTTGTTTATTTTTGCTGCCATTCCTTGCACACAGTCACATGTCTCATAAAACTTGAATGTGCAGACAAAGGTAAAATAATTCACTGTACAAAGTTTAAAGAATTGTTATATTTGTATTATTTATTAAATGGGATTCCAAAAGCAGAAAGGTGCAAATAGTGACACACACACCCATGCAAGGCAGCCACACAAGGCAATGAAAATTTTAAAATATACATTATTTACAAAATATAATGTACAATTACTTATCATGTAAATCATCATGAACAAAATTATTATGTTTTACAATAATTACTTGTCATGTAAATTTTACTATACAGTTTGTAATTATCTTTGAAATTTCAATTACTACAGTTTCCCTCAAATTTAAAGTAAGAAATTTATCAAATCGAAAAGTGCAGTGCAAAGTTGTGGTAAGCAGGCATTTTTATTTGTAAATATTACTACACTAACTAAACATTTTTTATGCAATTAAGTATAATTTTTAATAGCTGGGACTAATATTTATTGCAATAAAAGCAAGAGTCTTATTTGCAGTACATTGCATTTAAGAATGCATTGCATCTCAAGAATTTGACCCAGAGTTGAATCAACGCATCACAAAGTGCCAAGTTTCGATGAAATTTAGGTTTACTTTCACAGGGCATTTTCGTGCGCCCTGCCACTTTTGAAGGAAAACTTTCAAAGCAGTTCGATTCTTCACAAATATGTGCGTTCCATACTAATGGCGATCGCTGGACAAAGACATATTTGCTGAGATTTGACCGAAAGTAACGTGAACACTGACGCCATTGTCTGATTTGGGGTAAGAAAATTTCAGTTGCGCGTCAAATATACACGGTTGTAGTTCACATTTCAAGAGGAGAAAAGACAAAAAAATGTCCAGACGGTATGAAAATCACACATTAACAGTACAGAGACTTTTGATGTCTTAGTCCAGAGAAAATAACACTTGATGGTGGAAAAAACAAGCACTGTTTCGTCGACAAAGAAAAGCACTTTGGTAAACGAAGAAGTCGAAACGTCGGGGTTCAGTATTCGCTGTGCCACTTTTACCGGGAGTATCTCTAGTCAGACCTTATCTTTGGCTCACAAAATATCACCTGTTGACGGCTTTTCGTGGACGAACGTCGGAGACAAAAGTCCTGTATTCTTAATCACCGAGTTCGGTTTTAACAGAAAAAGCTGTAAACCGATTGACATTTTGCAAAATGACTCTTTCGTCCGGATAGGATGTATTCGCGTCAAAGAGAGAACAAACGAAATTCTTCTGTCATGTTTTTCTGTTACTTACCTTAACTCCATTCATTGATAAATTTTAAGCTGTGACATCCTTTGAACGGTTGACCAGCTCATTTACCACTGACGCGCCATAAGCAAATCCCGTCAACCTGGCAAATTTGTTTTGCATTCACTTCAAGCGCGGGTATCCACATGAAAAAACCACAGCGGAAAATTTTAATGCCGGTTCCAGTTACTTTAATACGTAACATTATTCAATATTGTGATTTGCACATTCAATCATGACCATACGCGTTGCAAATAAGGCAAAATTTTTCCAACTTCGCGCAATTCTTTGACAAGTCTGAGCACACCGCATCATTCTAAAACAGCCGATCTAAGCATGTTTCGTTTCATCCGAGATAAAGGACTTTCCCAAGTAGAAGGAATTGCCGAGGTCTTTCTAGCTTTTGTCCATCTTCTTTCGGTATTTGTACCACAAGTGCATAGATAGCATTGAAAGTGAATGCAATAAAACCTACAACTAGCGACAGCGTCGACATCTTTTCTTCCCGCGTTCTAAGACTGTCTCGAAGGTTTTCAACCAATCACAATGCAAATAAAATTGAATTTGCCATTGATAATGCGCATGCGTAACATTAGTCTCCTTTGTTGAGGATTAAATAGAAACATTTGCCTACGGTGTTTACGATCGTCTGCGATAAGACCGACGCATACAGCTTCCGATCGTGTCGCAGACCGTATGGAAACCAGGCTTTAGGAGGTCACAAGGATCGATAAGATTGTTCACCCGGTTGTAAGACATAGATGCCAAGTTGTAGGGAGAGGCTCGCTGGAGATTAAATGGAGCGCCTATAATCCGAGCGAGCGCCAAAGGCGCGAACTTTCCTTGGGGGTCCGGGGGCATCCCCCACCAGGAAAAATTTTAAATCTGAGTTCTCCTAGATCACTTTTCCTGCATTCTGAGATAATTTAATGACGCATTTTACCAAGTCACTTCGGGTAAACAAACACGAGCAGTGAGAAGAAAAGGGCTCTTGGGTCTAGAATTTCTTGATTTCTCGTCAATTTGCTGCTGATTTCTCGTCGATTTCTTAGATCATGAACATTTTTACGTTTGTGGAACAATAATTTTATATGATATATGTAAGACAAAATTTGTTAACCCAAGCTCAGCTGGAGATTTTGCTTGGTCGGCTGGAGAGCTGGAGATTGAGTCTGAAAGCTGGAGACTTGGCACATATGGTAAGAGTGCAAGAGACTAAGTTCGTGGTGCCAATAGGCCCGCAGCGCGTGCATAAGTCACGAAAATAAACGCGCGCTTGAATTTCAACAAATGAGCCCCAAAATGGGCAAGAATTTGTGACGCTGATGAAAAATATAGACGCTTATTCTTTTAAAGCGATCAATAACCTCGTCTAGGAGAGTAAATTTTTGCAGAAACAATGGTCAACCTCAAGAGTTGGAAGATTGTGATCTTTGCGTTGAATTCGCATATTTCTTGTCGACCTTCATACCACTTAAAAGAAAAAAAAACATAACAAAAACAAAAAAACAGTGTCTTCCCACATTTCAAGTGTCACAGATGCATCTTTTGTTTCGTGAATTGTTAGTAACACGCAAGGATCACAAGCTGCTGCAGCCAAACGTACAATAGAAAAATTGGACGTCGCAAAAATCTCCCAAAATATTTTTCGCTGATTGTAACTTTTTATGTGGGTGGCACAAAATTTATGTTGTTCTCATGTCACAAAATTTGCCATGAAAGTCAACCCGAAAGATGGTCGATGTAAGAACTGAATGTTGTTCGATGATTATTCTGTCTTCTTCTTCTCTACTTTTCGTTCAAAATATTGTTAATCTACTTTTACAATATGCTGAACTTTATCCTTAAAACTGCAAGCAGAGTGTTTTCAGACACGCTTTTTATAGTTTGTGGAGGAAAATTATCTTCGTTGACTTGGACATCTTTCGCTGCATTCATTGCAACTGTTTCTATCGTTTTTGTCCTCTCTTCCTCACGATCAAGCCGAATGTTGATATTTCGAAAATGGCCTATTATCCTTGTAAATGGAACTTTTGTTAATTCAGCACGCTAAATTCTAGCTTAATTTGTATAGGCTATTGTATCTGGATAAGGCAGCAGAGGACGCAGCTTCAAAGATGAATATAAAAGATCTATATATACCTGCACAAGAAGGCTGGAAGGAAAGCATCGGCGTGCACAGAAGCCGGTGAAGGACAAATCAGGGAAGCCTTTGACTACAGGAGAAGAATAACTGGGCGGAGCACTTTGGAGAGTTACTAAATCGACCTTCCCCTGTAAGCACCGCAGATATTCCACCATCAGACACTACTCCTCCCTTGAAATGCGGTAAACCAAGCAAGTCAGAGATTAGGACAGAGATTAGGACAGATTAGGACAGAGCCAGATTAGGACAGAGATTTGGACAGCTATCCAGGCGCTGAAGGACGGTAAAGCAACGGGGCCCGATGGGTTTCCTGCCGAGGCCATGAAGGGAGATCTATCAACATCAGTAGATATCTTCCATAGGCTCTTTGCTAGGATTTGGGAAGAAGAGAGCTTCCCTGAAGAGTGGCTGGAAGGTATTATTGTCAAAGTTCCTAAGAAAGGAGACCTAGGAGATTGCAATAACCATAGGGGTATTATGCTACTATCTTTTCCGGGCAAGGTATTAAACAGAATACGTCTGGTTAGGATGAGGTCAGCAGTGGACATCCCGCTTAGAGACCAGCAAGCAGGCTTTAGGAAAGACCGTTCATGCATAGAGCAAATACGTACCCTAAGTGTGAATATAGAGCAATCATTTGTGGACTATGAGAAGGCGTTTGATAGCGTAGATCGTGAGACTCTTTGGAAGCTCTTGCGCTTTTTATGGCATCCCAGAGAAGTTTGTTACATTGATTAAGTCTAGCTATGAAGGTTTTACTTGTCGGGTAGACCATGAGGGTCAGCTTTCAGACTCATTCGAAGTGAGGACAGGGGTGCGACAGGTTTGTCTGCTATCACCTTTTCTATTTCTACTGGTCATTGATTGGATAATGACATCGGTAACCAAAGCAGGTAACAACGGAATACAGTGGACCCCATGGGAGCAGTTGGACGATCTGGATTATGCGGATGACCTTGCCCTGCTCTCCCAGAACCATCTACAAATGCAGGACAAAACTTCAAGACTAGCCGAGGAATCGGCTAAACTGGGTCTGAGGATTAACAAGGTGAAGACTTGTGTATTAAGGATAAACACCACAAGGGAGGTACTTGTTGTGGTCGAGGGGCAGCCGTTGGATAATGTCAAAGAGTTTTCATATCTCGGGAGTATTGTAGACACAATTGGAGGTACGGACAAGGATGCAGTTGCAGGGATTGGAAAGGCTAGAGCAGTGTTTCCCATGTTAAAGAAGGTATGGGCATCGAAAGAGCTATCTATGAGAACCAAACTTCGCATATTTAGATCAAATGTGAAGACTGTTCTGCTCTACGGGTCAGAAACCTGGAGAATGAAGAGGATACAAAGTAGAGTACAGAGTATTGTTAATAGCTGTCCCAGAAGAATTCTTGGCTTTTGCTGGAAGGATAAGGTAACCAACGAGCAGCTGTGGGAAGGGGCGGAAGAAGAGCAAATTGCGCTACAAGTAAGAAGGAGGAAGTGAAGCTGGATAGGCCACACTCTATGGAAGCCAGGGAGTAACACCACGCGGAATGCTCTTTCATGGAATCCCCAGGGGAAGAGGAAAGGAGGGGGCCCTAGAAACAGCTGGAGGAGAGATTTGGAGTGTGAGGTGAAGGGCATTGGGCTGAGCTGGACAGAACTTGGTAGGACGGTCCAGAACCGGGTGCGGTGGAGGAAACTCATCGATGGCCTAAGCTCAGCAGGGGGCGAAGGGCCTAAGTAAGCAAGCAAGCAAGCAAGCAAGTAAGTAAGTAAGTAAGTAAGTAGGTAAGTAGGTAAGTAGGTAAGTAAGTAAGTAAGTAAGTAAGTAAGTAAGTAGGTAAGTAGGTAAGTAGGTAAGTAGGTAAGTAGGTAAGTAAGTAAGTAAGTAAGTAAGTAGGTAAGTAGGTAAGTAGGTAAGTAGGTAAGTAAGTAAGTAAGTAAGTAAGTAAGTAAGTAAGTAAGTAAGTAAGTAAGTAGGTAAGTAGGTAAGTAAGTAAGTAAGTAAGTAAGTAGGTAAGTAAGTAAGTAAGTAAGTAAGTAAGTAAGTAGGTAAGTAGGTAAGTAAGTAAGTAAGTAAGTAAGTAAGTAGGTAAGTAAGTAGGTAAGTAAGTAGGTAAGTAGGTAAGTAGGTAAGTAGGTAAGTAAGTAAGTAAGTAAGTAAGTAAGTACGTAAGTAGGTAGGTAGGTAGGTAGGTAGGTAGGTAGGTAGGTAGGTAGGTAAGTAAGTAAGTAAGTAAGAAAGAAAGAAAGAAAGAAAGAAAGAAAGAAAGAAAGAAAGAAAGAAAGACAACTTTAACGATAGCGTCATTTGACTACAACTACCAGAATTCATTTTGTTTTTCTTTTTACTGGGTTGCCATATGGCAATTAAGTCGAAAAACGAGTAGCATTTCCCTGATTTTTTTCCTCTGTCGGAAATCGGAAAAGTTGCGCAATAGGGTCTTTTCTGTCACTCCCCTGCTCAGTAGTGTCTTTGTGCCTTGAGTCTTCTGTGCCTATGTTTGGTAGGTTTCAGGGGGCAGTAGAAATAAGTAGATTCAGGTAGATTTTATCATGTGTACACGTCAGTTTTAAGAATAAATAAAATTATAAGTAAGTAAGTAAGTAAGTAAGTAAGTAAGTAAGTAGGTAAGTAGGTAAGTAGGTAAGTAGGTAAGTAAGTAGGTAAGTAGGTAAGTAAGTGAGTAAGTAAGTAAGTACGTAAGTACGTAAGTACGTAAGTACGTAGGTAGGTAGGTAGATAGGTAGGTAGGTAGGTAGGTAGGTAGGTAAGTAAGTAAGTAAGTAAGTAAGTAAGTAAGTAAGAAAGAAAGAAAGAAAGAAAGACAACTTTCATGATAGCGTCATTTGACTACAACTACCAGAATTCATTTTGTTTTTCTTTTTACTGGGTTGCCATATGGCAATCAAGTCGAAAAACGAGTAGCATTTCCCCGATTTTTTTCCTCTGTCGGAAATCGGAAAAGTTGCGCAATAGGGTCTTTTCTGTCACTCCCCTGCTCAGTATTGTCTTTGTGCCTTGAGTCTTCTGCGCCTATGTTTGGTAGGTTTCAGGGGGCAGTAGAAATAAGTAGATTCAGGTAGATTTTATCATGTGCACACGTCAGTTTTAAGAATGAATAAAATTACAAATTATTTATAACCAGGCCAAAATGATTAGGGAAATCTTTGAATTGCTTCCTCAAGCCACTTGCAAGCGTTTTCAAAGTTGTCATCAGTAATTGACCAGCAAAACCCCAGCAAAGCTTCATAACGTTCTTTCAGCCGAAAACCAAGACATGACTGTAATTTGTGGAGGCATACTGGACAGCAAAACATTGGGCGAATGTTAGACTCCTCAAGACTGTTGCTTCCATTCATAGCACAAGAAAAATAAATACAATGTTTGAGGCAAAACAGATGACTGATTTCATGTGCCATCACCTGAAAAAGAAAAAGTAAATAAAACAACGTATTAATCAAGAGATGCATCTAGCTTACTTAGCTTTCCACGCAGACGTGCTTAGGGCTTCGTCATGCATTCTTCCCATGATGAAGCCATAAGGAATTGCCTGCGTGGGGGGCTACATCTAGCTGCGATGACTTGGGAATACAAATAAAAATCCAAGAGCTCTCTCCCCAAGTTAGCAAAAGTGACGTCAGTCAGACCTACGACATTGTAATTACTAACTTAAGCTATTAAGGGCCCACAGACAGATTTTTTGCGCGTTGCTAAGGAAGTGAAATGTTACTTCCGGTAACTGACGTCATCATATCATGAGCTGACAAGAAAACCCACTCACAAGCAAAAGTCACTGCACAAACTGTTGTTTTCATCGAAGGTTTTTCCTCACCCTTCCTCGCGGTCGTTCTCAGATCAACTGCGCATGCGTGAACGAGCTGACTTCCGGTTTGAGAAAAAAGCTAAATTTCCAGCGGTTTTAAATTGAATTAAATTTTTTTTACATGGCACGTTTCACCCCCAAATACAGAATATAGCTAAGCGTTGATTTTTTTAAATCATCTTTTTTGAAAAAGTTATAGGTATTTCAGTATCGTTTATATCTTTAAAAAGAACAATTTTCAAAATAAAAAGAAAACCATGCTTGGCTGGATGCAAAAACGAATGCAAATTATCAAACCATCGATTAAATACCCCAATTGCGTAGCACGGAGACAAAGTTAGAGTTTTCTTTTATTGGTCAGATGACCATGGGCGTGGTATGATGACGTCATATTTAGGGTCATTGACCAAAATAATGCCAAATTCTCTCAAATTACTTATTAATAACCATTACATCCTTAGCAACATACCCCCAAAAATATGTCAGTGAGCCCTTAAACCCTGTACTGGCCCCCACTGGCAAGTAAAATCATGTGGCATAAGACAGGGTACAATCTGTAAGTGTTACTTTTAGGAGGCAATGGGTTAAAGTTGAAGAGAGAGGGGAGAAGCTAAGTTGATGTACTAGAGTTTGTTAACCCATTGACTAACAGGAGTGAGATTTGATAGATTTTACTATGTCTAACACCAGACAATAATTTTACTCGTCAATGGGTCAGGCAGTTCAGAAGTCAATGGGTTAATTTGTGAAGATGTTTATCAAAATTGGTTTGCATCTCAGTATAATTAATGCACTTAAATTATGAATCGCATTTCTCTATATAAAAGTAAAAATAGGGCAAGGAAAGCTGAGAAAAAACCCAGAGCTGCAAGAGCACTCTTTTTCTGGCACATAGTCTGTCCCCCAACCATCACCATTAAGGCAAGTTTTCGTACGCCAGGAAAATCTCAGACAGTCAGGGGTTTTAGTGTTTCCCAACCACTGAAAACTAGTGGTGTTTGAAAAACTAGAGAGGTGCTGAAACACAGTTTTTGAACACAAGCAAAATACTTCTTCCTTTTAATGATATCAAAAATCTGAACTTGGTTAGATCTAAGATGGGAGCAGTCACTGATTGAAAGGTGTCAGAAACACTACAACTAGAAATCACCGATTTGTGGACTAACCCAGAAATTTGGACAGTTTCTATTTTTCCAACACACTCCAGATTTCTGCAATGGTTGGCAAGCACTCTCTACATTTAAAATTTTAAACATGTACCATGAATGCTCAGGAAACAGGTTTCACTTGGCACCAATCCTCTAAATTGTTTCTGCGACCACTGACAACTAGTACTTCGCCTCCTCTTTTAACATAAATTGGTAAAGACTTCTGGCAAAGTCCCAATACCTTGGGAAATCTAAGACAGCTGAGAAACAGTAAACGTCCTGATCATCTGGGATTTTTCTGAGAAATGAAAGCTAGTCGTGATACCTTACAACTTCTCCACAGTACAAGAGAACTTGTACAAGATTCAGATGCCTTGGATTCAGATTTCGACTTTTTCAAGTAGAACATTGGGTCATATCTTGCAAAGCTAAACACTCCAACACCAGCACGGTAATTTGCTTGGCCAAACACAAAGTTATAACTTTCATTTGGATAAAGGTCAATCATTGTGATGCCAACAACACAGAAAGCATCCTTTGGCCAGTGGGATTGGAAATATTTGTATACATCAGGGATGTGAAGTTGGAGATGTCCACTCTTCATGCGAGTTTTACATTTGAGGTTTTGTATGGAGACAGAAGGTAAAACATCAACTTGGAAACCTGAAAATATTTTCAAAAACATGGAGTCAGAGAGAGATCATTATCAAGATTTTAAATAATTTTTAAAAAACTTGCAACGTTGTGAAATGTTGACGAGACTTGATCTTACTTGAAAAACAATTTATAAAATAATTAGGATAGTACTCACACTCTCATTGGTCAAAAGATGTGTTTAGATGAGAGTAAACACGGCTGTGACATCACACAAATTTTGATTGGTTATAATTATGTGTTGTCAGACGCATGTTTTGATTGGGTGGCAGGAATTTATAAGAGGGTTTATCAAGAAAATCTGCTTCAATTCAAATTTTCCTTCATTTGTCAAATTATTTTTGAGAAATATTTTATGCAAACCCTCAACTGTGTCTCGAGTTTGCATAGCTAGTCTAATTCTTTCAACTCCCCCTCGTGTTCAGATGATGCTATGTACAAACAGGGTAAAAGTCCGCTATTGCTTAAATATAGATTGCATTGGATACAAGTGTGAACAAATCAAGAAAAATAATTGGTAAAGTAAATCAAGTCACAAATAAAAAAACAAGGAAAGACTACGAGAGTCCTACAAGGAACATTTAATTGCACTAGAACTGTTACCCCTTTGTTACGATCTGGAAACTAGAAGCTTGATCTTCTTTTATAAAGCTTTGAATGGTATTTACACACGATTATGTTACTTTTGTTGCTCACGGAAAAACAAGAAATTGTAATGGTTTGCTACCTAGATGTTTTGTATTTCTTTTTTTTTCCTCTTTTGTTTTGTAATTTTGTAGTCAATCCAACAAAGTTGTTAAAACAGAAAATGACGATTTTACGACTTTATGATGAATTCCAGAGCCTACAAGATTTTTGTTCTTTTAAACTGGCGACAAGCAAGTCTTGACTTCTATAGCATATATCAGGACGTATAGAAAACATGGACCCCAAGTTCATGGACCACCCCTGAAAAGAACCGCGAGGAGGTACCAAGATCCTGTTTTGTGGGCATGGCATGAAATTTTTTTCACACCTAAGAAGTACCAAATTATGGGCTTTAATTAGACAAAATTAAAAATTAGATAATTGTTAAATGCCTCCTGTCATAATTCTTCAGCTCCAAGGTAAAGCTAAGCTCCCGCTGTGGACCCTTTGAGGCTGAACCCCCTAAGAGGTACCAAAACCGCTTTTACCCATAAAAGGTACAACCAGCACCCCCGTCCTTTTTATATGGTAGCCCCTTCCCTTGGGTGGACCACCTGTGGACTCGATCCATGGACTACCCCTGTGGACCCTCATTTTACAAAGTTACAAGTAGAAAAATCTTTAGATGAAAGAGGGAAGTGGTCCTCACACCTATCTGGACAATTCACTGCGTCTTTCAATTACATGCAGACTCTTAAATTCAAAGGTCAACCGACAAATGCGTTTTTCGCTACCATCAATCAAATGGTCGGCAGCTCCTCCCAGCTTCTGACTATGTTGACCGAACTGGGCTCAACGATGTGATTTGATTACAGCGCGCTCGACAGTAGTCGGATGTTCGGAGGAGCCGCCGAACATTAGATTGATGGTAGCGAAAGATGCATTTGTCGGTTGACCTTTGAATTTAAAGAGTCCGCATGTTGTTGAAAGGCGTAGTAAGCAATTGTCTCTTTATAAACACCTGAAACAGGCTTCAACAGGATTTGAACCCATGATCTCTGTGATGCTGGTGCAATGCTCTGCCAACTGAGCTTTGAAGTCACTCAGTTGGAAGCAGGTCAATTTGTTGGGATCATTTGTTCCGGTGAAGGACTCGATGAATGAAATGAACTTGTATATGAAAAGCGGGTTACAGATGAATCCCTTTGGAGCCACCAAATAAGTACCGGTAGTATAAGTGTCAGTCTATAACAGGCAATTTCTCAAATCAAGCTGCCCTTGGAGCGAACAACAGTCCTGTATTCCTGTCACAGCATTTTCACAGACCACGATTTATTTTTGGATTGAATTCCCCGCAAACGAGACTCCTGCGGGAGCCTGATGACCAATCACAAGAAACTAACTTGACATCGTAGCGTCACCTAACCGGAATTGCCTTTGTTTTTTTGCAGAAAAAGTAGTCTAAAATTAGATTGTACACGGGCTTCTGGTCTGTAAAAGACCATGACACAGGCTTAGTAAGGGAGTTGTTCGCTCGTATACTAGTCATGGACTCCTGCTTAAATTTTCCAGATAAGTGCAAGTATCACTCCTCTCTTTCGTCTAAAGATTTTTCTGCTTGTAAAACGTATTGAATTTACAAAACGAGGGGTGGTCCACAGGGGTAGTCCATGGACCGGGTCCACAGGGGTGGTCCATGTTTTGTATACGTGACATAATTATTATATCATACATATTTGCTGGGAGATCAACACAAGACCTCATAAATCAAAGTCGAACTGAAATAAGCTTGCGCATTTTGTTTGTACAACGAAATAGCTGTACGATTAATGAACCAGTCCACAAAACTGTAGCTTAAGTTTAACAGATATGATCGCATGGGTGGAAATTCAAAATAATTATACCACTGAAGAATATCGCTGCAAAACGATGTAGTAGCGACAAGAAACTTTCTTTCTTGCCACGTTCATCCACTTTTACTTCAGAATCTGTCCATTCATCGCCAAGAGGAACAAGATAAATTTGTTTCTTCTGTTTTCTTGAAGGTGGGATGGTAGCTTGGAAAAAATTCATCCATGAATTGTGTGATTGACCGGATTCTGGATGTACCGTTAACCATGAATCTTCGTCTGGAGTTGGAAGTGCTGGAAACAGTTTTTTATCTTTTAACCCCTTCTTAAGGAAGGTTCTTTCTTCCTTAGAAAGCTGCTTTAAATCCCCGAGATCGTACGAAGTTGCTAGCAACGCAGCCGCCATCTTTGAATATACACTGTATATATCAACGCACATTTGGGATGTCACGTAAAATCGTCACGCAATATGCTGTTGTAACGCAGGTTGATAAAGAAGCTTGGTGACGGTGTCTGACATCTGCAGACTGTAGACTGCAGACAAATAGCGCTGATAAACAGTATTTAAGTCTAAACACCCATTTCAAATAGCGCTGATAAACAGTATTAAGTCTAACAACCTATTTTAAAACGGTTAGCTTTCAATAATGTGAAAGCTAACCGTTTTACAATGGGTTCTTAGACTTAAATACTGCTTATCAGCGCTATTTTGTCTGCAGTCTGCAGTCTGCAAATGTCAGACACCGGCTTGGTGAGGGGTTTGTAAATGGTGAACACAGCTCGCTAGAGATAGTGAACTGAAGTATTTTCAAAGAAAAAATAA
Source organism: Montipora foliosa (assembly GCF_036669935.1). NCBI lineage: Eukaryota > Metazoa > Cnidaria > Anthozoa > Scleractinia > Acroporidae > Montipora > Montipora foliosa. The sequence goes on from NC_090875.1 coordinate 21,526,481, forward strand.
TTTTATTAACCAGCAAGCTCCTCATATTACGCAGAAAACAACTCAATCTGTTTTACTCTTTTCATTTTACTATTTATGATACAGACTGCAATTGTTATAATATTATACATACAATGTAATTGAACAAGAAATCTACTCTTGGTTGTTTTAAAACTAGCCTGTGTGACATATGTATCTCTGGTAGTCACTCCTCTACGTCCGAAAGTGACTTTTACTTTAAGGCATTGAGAAGTACTACAAGCTAGGGAAGCTCTTATAAGAGTTATTAAATGCAGCAATTAGTTCTAACCAATTCACTGTGATAAAGAGCCAGATGATCCCATAGATTTTCTGTATGTGTTGAATACTTCAATGTACTGTAGTATTGTATCCGAAGGACAAAACACTTCCGTGTTTTTGTTGCTGCATTTTGGAGGCGGAGGAATTGCAAAAGATTCATCCATGAAGCTGACCAGGAATTCACTTATCAAACCCCAGCACTGTGCCACATCATTGCAGGGCTGATATTCCAGCTGAAACACATTTAAGCAATGCTTCCGTCATGATCAATAAAGCAAGGTTTTGTAAAAGTATTGGGAGGTTTTTAATTGAGGGTCTAACACCATGGTTTCAATAAGTACGGACAGCTGACAAAAAACAACATCTACCACACTCAGAGATATTGGCTCCTTTTTTCCCCCAAATTGACATAGTTAACAATAATGAAATAACCCATCTTTCAAACCAAAGATTAATTTAAGTCTTTGGACAATGGCATCATGACGATGACTAAATAAACATGATCATCAATTTTGCTTTTGGAATGAGACGTTTGGGAGCATTCTTATAAAATGGGGTACCCAAGCCAAGGAGCTGGCTTGGCTACTCAGACATGTACCCAGGATTTTTATGTGACATCCAGGTTATAAAAATTACTAATGTAAAAAGTTAGATATTGCCAAAATATTTAACAAATAAAGAAGCCTTGACTGTGCTCTGTTCTGTTGTAAAGCACGCAGGAAACGGCTAGAGCACGAAAGAAGTGTAGGGGGAAACACGAGCCGATAGGCGAGTGTTTCTCCCTACTTCTTGAGTGCTCTAGCCGCTTCCTAAGTGCTTTACAACAGAACAGAGCACAGTCAAGGCTTCTTTATTTGTTTTATGATAAAAAACAAGTAATTTTCTTCAAAAATTCTACTTTATTTTCAAAGCGCGCGCTGCTTGTGGCGAACTGAGATGTCGTCAGCACAGTGCTTTATACTCTGATAAAGCACGCTACTTTGGACCAATCAGCACGCTTGTAAGAATGTTTAAGATTATTTGATTGGTTAATGAAACAAAGGCTTGTCAAAACATCAATCAACTGGAAAATCACACAAAATTAGAATTTATGGAAAAACAAGTGCCTCAATGTTCGGTTTCAGTCCGTAAAAAACAGCAAAAAAGAGGATCTAAATGATTAAGTTCAGTGAAAACCGGCCGAATTGTTGCCCATGAAAACCTGCACGTTTCCGACATGACAACTGGAAAACAAACTCTTCATTGCTTGCGGCTGGAATCTGAAAACCTGTTGGGAATTTTGTAAATGAAGAACTCCAGCGTGAGGACTTTCTGAGCTTGAAAGAACTGCTGGACCGGGCGACGGTTGAGGTCTTCCATCCAAAGCACTTGACAGAATATCTGAGCAAGCCTTTAACTGACAGCTTCAATAATACCCAAGGTAAAATTCGGAAATTCATCTGCCATTTCTGCGAATGATGGCGTGGGCTTTCGTTTGTTCCGTGCTTTGTACTCTCATAAAGCACGCTGTTTAAACCAATGAGAGTGCGCGTTATATAGAAACTTTATTATAAAAGTCATATAATGCATGTCCAGTGGAAGACTGGCCTTGGCTAAACTGGTAGTATTTGTAATACTCATGTAAACCTTCTTTAAATGGAGTTATTACATTAAATTTTATTACATTACATTATATCAAAAAAGCTATAAGTCAGCCAACACAGGAACCCTGCCAGTGGTCAAAAAAATCATCCCTTGTAGGATGAATGAATTTTTAAGGTGGTGAAAAGGTCTCTTTAAGCCAGTTAAATTAGCTGCAGCTGTAGCTGTTGCCACAACACATCTCCATATCCCTTAGACGTAAATGATGCTTTTACCTCCACAACTAGTCCTTTAAAACTTGGTCCTGCAGATACTTGGCCAAACTTAAGAACAAAATCTCCATACTCATAGCACTGACCTTTGGCCTGAAACAAAAATTATTCTAGAACTGAAAAGAAAGTGACAGCAGCTTCCCATGCCATGAACCCCTACTGTATGCCTTTCATTGACAGTATGAAAACTGATACTTAACATAATTTATTCCATGGAGCTTTGTCAAAGACAAATTATAGAGTTTGTACCCCAAGCCTCTAGTTGATGTGTTTGGAAGCAAGTTTGGGGAGGCGAAACAAAAGTTCTATTCTCTTGGAACTCAAAATGGTTGC
>NC_090875.1:21533945-21541445 GCF_036669935.1 Montipora foliosa
GGTCATAAAAAAGTTAAGTAAGGATTAGAAGCACTCAGTAGTTTTTCTCGATTAAAAACGATATATGTCATTTGCTATTTCGTAAAGGCATTATCAATTGGTACCATGTCGGAAACATTCTTCTGGCCTGTCACGCAATCCTTCCTCCCGCACAGAACGTTCGTTTGGAAGGAAAGAAATCTTGCATGACGATCTGTAAAATGTCTGCTGTAGGTTGGGGAGGGTACGTTCATTCTCGTCCCCAGAGTCCGCTATTCTTTTGGTCAGCGCCAAGAGCGCGGATGGAAAATATACGCGCACTAGCGGTAATCATGTTGTAATCGTTGACGACCGTTATTGTTTCAAATTTCTGAGAATACGCAGAAGAGACAGAAGTGCGTGATTCGCTACTTTGGCTGTGGCCAGAGTCCGCGTTCTCGGTGCTGACCAAAAGAAAAGCGGGCTCTGGGAACGAGAATTGGGTACGTCGGTACGTTCTATCTCGTTTTTAGAGTCATCCTTCCCTTCACCAGCGGTCGGGAAAAAAAGTGACTCTGGTCAAATCCAAATAAGGCCTTATTTGATTGGCTGTTGAAACACGGTTTCATTTCCTTCCATTTTCAAATTCTAAACTCAAAATTGTTATTTTTTCTGTACTTTTATCTTCACGAGTTCGAAGATGATCCAGAAATAAATCTTATCACAACTTACCCGTTCCTTAACGTTCTTGTTTTTGAAAATCGGGATCCCATCACTGATGGGCTCCTGTGAAAATTCCCGAATTGTCACTTGCGTGACACCAGATACTAAAATCTGTTTTGATTTTAAAATGTCTCTCGTTATTTTTGATTCTCAACCTCGTTCCCAGGGTCTACTCCGTTTTCAAGATGGCGGTCCGAACCGCCATCTTGAAAACGGAGTAGACCCTGGGAACGAGGTTGTTTGATTCTCTGCAATTTAAACGGTTCAAGTGTGTTAGGTCTCGTGAGTGAAAAGTAAAAGCTACTCATGGCAAGGTGAACTCCAAATGTTTTGTTGATTTCTAACCACCTCCCCGCACGCACGCGCAGCGATTCAACCTGAGCCATAGTTTTTCTGCTACCGGTTTTGGATGATTCCAGAGCCTCCAGGGCCCGTTCCGCTGGACAAGGATAACGGAGGCTCTGGGAACGAGATTGGGGTACGTTCCGAAGAATTAGAATGTTTGCGCAAGTGTTGACCAAATATTTGAGCGATCATATACTATGATCACCCTTGGCAGTGAGGGAGAGAAATGTCGACAATAATTTAATAATGATTTATTCATTTCTATCGCGCCAGCTACATTAAAATATGATCGCTATAGATCATATCGGATAGATCTCTCTTATACTCGCGACAAGTTCTGAGATAAAGAGCAATAAGTACTTGACATGCCGTTACGTAGTCTCCCATGCCATCAGCGTTATCTCCATTTTTCAGTCACCCTGCTATCGCCTGAATGTATCTAAAATTTTATCCACGAAACGAGAAAGCATTGCCCTGCGACAATAATCTGAATCTTGACGAATCTTTCATCACGGGACAAAAATCATTTAAGCTAAATGACTATAAATGACTACAAAGACCCACGAGTTCCCCAATATATTCCCTTAAACATACTTTTGAGAGATGACTGGATTTCATTTACACAGATAATTTAAGTACGCCATTTTTTAAGTTAAGGCAATTTTCACTTGCGTGTAGAAATACCTTTGTGTTTTTTCTCTCGGTTTTGCACGGCTCATTTTTGTGATTGGCTTTAAAACAACTCGCGACACATTGTCAATCAATCAGAAGCGCCTTGCCGCGCTTTGCAGCGGTTGCATTTATATGCAATAGTCTGTATCTGCCAGGTCTGGCCAATATTGGCCAATATAGTTATCATCTCTCACTTTGACCTCTAACACTGAAGTCTGAAAGATAATCCAAAATTTCCCGCTAGCAGAGGTCTCTTTTCTTTTTGTGTTGGCTGGGCTGACGAGTACGTACAGGTAAACAGACCTCTGCCATTGGTCGAAACTCACTTTTTACCACAATTGCCTGTAATCTCGCAACCTGATTGGCTAATTTGCCGTTGTCGATGAGAGTCTAGACAACGCTGTACGCGTCATGCTCGCGTCATTTTGTCACGCAGTGTAATAGCCAATCAGGAGGGCTCATTTTGGGAAATAAACCAATCATACTGCGAGAAAGTTATAATAGACAAAGCTTGCTCTTTCTTTGAGTCATGATTTCGGTCACGCTCTAAAATAAAAACTTTCTTTAGCGTTGAATATTGGGGTAAAAAACAAATCGAGATTGGTTCAGCGTTGTCTGTACTCTTATCGACAACGATATTCGCACTCGGCTGCGCCTCGTGAGTCTACAACATTTTGACCACTGTGATGATGAATATCGTTGTCGATAAGAGTACAGACAACGCTGAACCACTTTCGATTTGTTAATTGATCCAACCGCCGTCACAACCTTGGGCGGCACCCTTCAAACCGCATGCCCCATGATATGTTTGCTGATCGTTACTTGAGCCCACTGTGTCCCGCGCATCCCTTTACAGTAATTCCGCTGTTGTTAAGTGAGCCCACACAACCTGAAGTATCACGTGAGGATTCGGTCGCAAAGAAACGGCCACGTGAGTTTCGACCCATGGCAGGGGTCTCCTTTTCCGTACTCGTCAGCTCAGCGAACGCAAAAAAAGAGACACCTCTTTTAGCAGGGAAAATCCAAACAAGATAGTCGCCGCGATTCTGTTGTGCTTCACCTCACACAACAGATGCGAGATCCAGTCTTTTTGAGATCAGTGCATTGTGAACATAGGCTCTATGGACCAGTTCAGTGTTTTCACGGTTGGACTAGAACCAGCACGAAAAAGTTCCCCACGCTGGGTTCAAATCCAACCGTGACGATACAAAACTGGCCCGCTTTTTTTAGCCTGCATAACAGTTTCTTATTTAGCCGAGCGCGAAGCCCGAGACGAGGGGAAGAGAAAAACAACTTCGTCTCGCGCTTCGCGCTCGGCTAAATAAGCATCTGTTATGCAGGTTAGCTTTTTTAAGCTTCGAGTCCTAAGCAAACGTTCTTCAATTTTTCACACAGTCACATCGAAGCCGGATCGAGGAGCAGGTTCACGATCCCTGACTTTATCTGTTTTCCTTCAATGTCTTCAGTAGCGCATTTACTGCGTGACACGCGTGACACAGGGGAGTATGCAGACGAAGCTGGCTGAAACCCGATTTCACTACATTTTCCAAATCTTTCCCTTCCCAAAAAGAAAGTCACCGCTGCCAGGGGCTCGAAGGGACTTGTGATTGTACTCTAACAGAGCGCTTATGCTTAGTGGTTCCCAACGTTTATTTTGATTCTTCTTCTCTTCCCTTGCACTCATACAACTAGCAGGCGCTGAGAGAGTTCCCCTGGTGTTGGTCCTTCGTAAAAGCCCTTTGTTTACAGGTGCCATACTTGAGGAGCATCCAGGGGCGTTATGCCGCTTGCTGAACTCTCCCTCACAAGTTGCCATTTCTTCTGTGAGAAAGGTAATTTTCTCTCCCCCAGCGACGACATCTTGCAGTGATTCAGGTTCAGACGTGCCCTCCCGTGGGGAAGGGGGTAAGGAGACGTCTTTCTTCTCTCCATCCGTGCTTGTTAAAGCGAAGACTGGTAACGGCGAAAGGTCCTGCTTCTACAATGGAAGCATGTATAAAACAGGGAGCTCTTACCATGTGAGTGGAATGTTGAATGATATTTTGTCGAAGGGACTAAGCATGTTGCGCTCACGGAAATCAAACAAGAAGTGGGTGTAACGTTGGTCTAAATAAACCACAGTATGGGTGGTTTTCAGTCACGTTTCGTCATCGCTGCCATATTAGGGAGCTTTAGCAACGACAACGGCGACGTTAACGAGAACGTCACAAATTTGCATATTTAGTGGCCAAAGAGAATAGCTTTGCACGCTCTGCACGTGCGTTTTTCATTTTTGTCTATTTCCTCGCCGTCGTCAGCAAAACAACAACGTGAAATGATCAAATTTGAGGTTTTATGAAGGACGTCAGCATTTGAAGATAATTTTTCATTTTCTCCCCTAAATAAAGCCCCGCTTATAACATTTTCATTCCTGAGGGACTGCCATACCTTTCTCACATTTAAAACACTTGGAATAGTCGTGAAGTGATTACAATAATGAGAATTTATCTTTTGTGATGACGTTCTCGTTGCCGTTCCCTTCGTCTTTGCTAAAGCTCCCTATTGGTGGACGAGAACATAAGATCTGTCATTTGCACCAGCAATTGTTCATTACAGCATTGATATCTGTGTCTCTAGAGATAAGTTGCAAACCACCTATATTACGATGGTAAATCAAATATGCAATCGCGCGCTTTTTCGGAAAGCCTCGGAACTGTTCGGCCCTATTTCGGTAAGATAATTTCCTACATATCTTAAACACAAAGTCCTTTCCAGGTTTAATCATAGTTACTGTGATTGAAGAGCAGCTGAGCTGCAAAAACTTGCACCTTCCTTCTCTTCGAAAAAAGTCAAAAGATCACATGTTCTACAATGTGCGTACAACTTATAAGAGCGATTGTAACTCCTATACGCATGCTCAAGACGTGGCACGAAAAAAAATATTCCTCTCTTTGGATATTCGAGTTTCAGAAACTAGGACGCCTGGGCAACAGATATGTCACTTCAGAATATACCTATGTGCTCTCTTGGGTATATCGCGAAGATTCTATCTTTTTCAAGTTGTACAATATGGGAGAAGTGTCCTACAACTGGCTTGTACGGACTCTTTTGAAGAAAAGAAAGAGAAGGGAAGGTTCACGTTTTTTGTCAAAACTTTCAATTTGGCTTACAGTCATGGTTGCTTTGCAGAGTACAACAAAAAACATCTCATGAAATTATAACTTTCTGGCGTTCAAGCGTCGTTGCAGTAACCGTAGTCATGTCTTTGGCCGAATTAAAAATGACTGTTGGTATTTTATCTTATTAACTTTGCCAGTCAAGCTGGCAGAGCGCCACAACAGCTTGCGCCAATTACTGTGGCCCCGAAGAAGAGGGCAAGAACTGTACAATATGCATGCCGCACGTGCAGAGCGAGAACCCGCACATGCAGGTCCACGTGCAATTGCATGAGGCAACATAAGGTTTGAGCACCTGCACGTGAAACATCACGTTTGAGTGAATGGATGTAACGAAATTTTAACTACCCACCTCAGGCATCTCTAGTATTTGATGAGGGTTGTATCTCAGGGGTCGACTCACTGTTCCCTCAGAGGGCTCCCCTGAGTCCGCAGTCTTGACCAATAGTTTGGTTTTGTCTCGATTCATATGAGCTACTCGGAACATCAGATCCAAGCGATGGCGGGTTAGCTTGATATCTTGAATTAACTGGCTTTCACTGATGCGATCTTCCTCAAAAACCTGTCGTATAAGAGCAGGGAGGCGCAGTGGCCTCGTGGTTAGTTCGGTCGACTCCGGATCGAGTGGTCCGGGTTCGGGTCCTGGCCGCGGACATTGTGTTGTGTTCTTGGGCAAGACATTTTACTCTCACAGTGCCTCTCTTTACCAAGGTGTATAAATGGGTACCGGCGAATCTAGTGCTGGGGGTAATCCTGCGATGGACTGGCATCCCATCCAGGGGGAGTAGAAATACTCCTAATCGCTTCATGCTACAGAAGCCGGAGATAAGCGCCGGCTTTATGGGCCTAAAAGGATGGTAGGAGACTTAACCTATAAGAGCAGACAGAAGCTCGTGACCTTGAAACGTTTAACTCTGGCTCAGATCTGAGGTTTTTTTAGTTTAAAAATTTCCTTACTTGGATCACGTTAACGTAACTCGTGCATTTGCCCGCGCGTCCAGCTTCGATCTTATTTTGCTCCATATTCGGGCGTAAAGTTGGTGTCCTAAAACCCCCAGCTTTATTCCAAGGAAAAGAGTTGCAAGTTACACAGTTTTAAGGTCATGTGCTTCTGGAGCAGATAAAATCCTACCGGGTTCATATTTGGAAGTTGTTAGTATTATAAAACGTTAACTAGTTTGCCCTCAGATGTTGAAGAACTTGGGGCAGCCAAAAAGGTAGAATTAGGAAGCCACATGGTCCGGTTATTTTGTAAACCTCTTTTTCCTGATAGAGATAGTGATAATTATTGCCAGAAGCTCATGACTTGAAGCTTACAACATATCATTGAAGTATCTCTCTGTTGAACTTTTAATCTATATCTATGCGTTTTCCATCGATCGGTAAAAATGTTTTTTGTGTTCTAAGATTTTTCTGGTCTTTGCTGAACGTTTCCTAAAGGGAAAAGTGATCCTCGCACGTATCTGTTTAAACAGGCCATATTCCCTTGTTTCGATTGGGACAGCCGTAGCACTGTCGTCTTCGACCGTTCTTTAGGGAGCTTAAGATCTAAGACGACGACGTCGACGAAAACGCCACAAAACAATGATATCATTAGTTAAAAGAGCATAAATAATCGTGCTGCACGTGCAGCACAGATTTTAGCTCATGTTTTTGCGGTTCTCTGCATGATGACGACGTGAAATCACTAAATTTTAGGTTTTGACGACAACGTGAGAATGTAACAGAGAATCTTTCATTCTCTATTTTCAGTCTGAAACCGCTCGTACCAATTTATTTTTAGGATACTTCGCCCACAATGTACGACGTGAACGAGATGGACCAATCGCGAAAGACTTTTACTAGAGCAAAGTTCTATTTTGAGGTGACGTTTTCGTCGACGTCGCCGTCGTAGATCTTAAGGTTGCCGAGCATTTATCAACTACAACTTACATCGTCGCCCACTTTACAGAAGCTCCGCCGTACTGTGGGGAGATTATTGTGAAGGCATTCCCGAAGAAAAGCAGTGTATGCTTTCTGAATGATGAAAATAAAAATAAAGATGAACGTAATTAGAAATAACAAGGCAATGACTCTGAGGGCCTCTCCCTATGGTGCCAGACAAAGTGCCCCACACACAACTAACAGCCCCTTCTCTCCCCTCCCCCTTCACTTCTTTTTCTCTTTTTTACTTTTAGCGGTAATAACTGGGCAAGTGAAAGAGGCAACTGACTAATGGGCTTTAGAACTAACAAGTATAGTATTGTGAAAATTCGCGGTGAAAAAGCCAAACTAAAAAGAGTCAGGAATTGCACAACACCACGAGCTCTTAACAACAGGGTTTTCACAGATGGTGGTTTGTCTAGGTACACATTTCTCACTGTGCATGCTCTGCAAAAGTATAAGCAGCTTGAGCCAACAGCGGACTCAAGTTTCGCAATCTACAGGTTTAAATAGAGTGGTGTAAACTTAGCTGCTCTCGTGAGCTGGATATTATTTGGGACTATAACAGATTCCATTGTTTTTGGTCTAAGTCACTGTTTCTTTTCTTCCGTCTTGTTTTCGTTTTGGGAAGCAAATCAGTCACATTGCACCACAAGCGAGCTGTTACATGATGTGAATGATAAGGGGTTTACCGACGCAATTTGCGTTCGAACACGCACCTTGA
>NC_090875.1:21546445-21553945 GCF_036669935.1 Montipora foliosa
GGCATTGGACAGAGTAAAATACAAAGTCTGGCCGGTTTAGGCTGGTTTGGACGTCAAAGGGTTAAATAAGTGAAAATCACACCTGATGTCGTTTCTGTTCCATCTTTGCCTGGTGCATTTTAAACAGCCTGTCCTGTCGTTTGATGATTTCATGCTGAATGGAGACCCTTTCTTTCAAGTACTGATAATGTTCTTCCTTCTCGTCCTGTTTAATCTTTGACCACAACTCATACAAATGGACACATTGCTGTAATTAAGACAAAAAGTTAACTAAAACTTCTTCTTCGGCTGGTGCATCTTACAAAATTAATAAGTACATTCCATATCAGAGATGGTTCTTGGGTCAAGGAAGGAAGGATGGCACAACACAGTGATGTGAGGCTTTCCCTTCCACTAAACAATGTTCTCAGCTCAATTCCTAGACTAGTAAGCCCAATTTGTAGGTCAAATTTGTTGGTCTTCTGCTGCTTTAATTTCCCCTCTTATCATAATCTGGCACATGATTTGTTTGATATGTTTCAGGCTGGCATGTAGTGATCGCCTAGAGCAGCTATATAACCTTCTTACTCTTAAATAAAGTTCCTCTTGTCGTTCCCTGCTGCCAGCAGATCAGGCCTCTTTTCTTTCGTGTTGGGCTGACGAGTACTGGAAAAGAGACCTCCGGCCATCAGCCCATTGTGTCGCGAGCATTCCTTTACAGTAATTCCACTGTTGCTAAGTGAGCCCACGCAAAATGAAATATCACGTGAGAATTCAGTTTCTAAAAATTAGCTGCTACGCTGCAGCGCATCTTCAACACAGTGAGTTTTGACCCATGGCAGAGGTTTCCTTCCCTGTACTCATCAGCCCAGTGAACACAAAAAGAAAAGAGAAGTGTGCTAGCAGGGAACTCTTACTGTTGTTGTTGTTGTTGTTGCTGTAAGAGTTAATGATGTTGTTCTTGTTCTTGTAGTCCTTGTAGTTGACTTGTTATCATTAGTAATGACAGACGAGATAAGGCATAGAGACCTTAGTATTGGTCTGACCCCTTCATGACCACAGTAAGCATGTTGCTTCAAAATGCATTTGGAATGCTTCCCTTGATGTGCAACTGGAATTGGGTCACTGATACACTCATCCACTGCAATGCATTATTTTGAGCCTGGATTTTCAGTGTACTCAGAAGATTACAGTGCTTTGGGATGTAAGTTTTGGAGCTACCCAAAGAGTCTAATTTGAGTTTCTGGAATCTCAGGTCTAATTTAATTATCAACACACCCTATTTCAAAAGCACATCTCTCTAACACATAATGGTGCAAAAACAGTAAATACATTTTATGGCCCTCAAAAATAATGTTAAAAAAATACAGTCACAAAAAGGGAAACGAAGATAATAAATAAATTACTGGCCCTGTTGTTCAAAAGGTGGATAACGCTATCCACCAGATAAATAGCTATGCATATCCATTGGATGGCCCAATTGGTTTCTCTGTGACTTAACCACCTTTTGAACAAATGGGGCCGGATAAACTAAAATATCTCAAATATACACATAGTCTAATAAACTATTTAAGATTTTTGTTTTCAAGAAGGCAGCTCAGAGAGCTGACATGATAGTTATTTTTAAAAGCATGAACATGCAGCTTCCTTCTTCCAGTCCAAAGGGAGGAAGGTGCATGCTTTTAATACTTGCAACGCTAGGGGTGGCGAATGGTAAATGCGAGACTTTGCGAGACGGCGAGACCAGCGTTTTTCTTTGCGAGCCCGAGACATTTTGACTTTTTAGATAGCGAGAACGAGACTTCAAAGTGTTTGACACCTTCATATAAAAAACGAGACTACGAGACGCACATAACCGCTCAAAAAACGAGACTGCGAGACCCGTGAAATTCGACTAAAATTTTGCGAGACCCAGAGTTTTTGAAGAACCATTCGCCACCCCTAACACTGGTGAGGACCAGGTTGATGATGAAAGGAATACAAGTCTATGAGGGTGTATAGAGAGATGAGGGTTTCCAATTCAAACCTACTTCCTGTCGTTCTTTGGCAGCTTTTGCTTCTGCTTCAGCCCTTAGCTTCTCAGCTTCTGCATGATGTTTAGCCTTAGTCTTTTTGGAATAAGTTGAGCTCTCAGCATCGCTAGTTGTCTCCAGAACTCTGTAAAATCACAATATACTGTAAAGTTCCAGTTGTTCAAATGCTGGATTAATCTTTATCCTGTGGATAAGTTAGTATCCAGAGTATGAAAAATTATATACTTCACATTAAACATTAACCAAACTTTTTGTACACCTCTAAAGGTGACTGCTTATCGGAGTGTGCATATTCATGGTTATATGTGCCCAAATACAAACATCTTTGCACAGATTAAAAATCTCGGATAGAGACTTATTTACTGGATAAAGTTATCCGACCTTTCAACAACTGGGGCCAGAGTTGTAGGAAATGGCATGAAATTCAAGATAAAAAGACATTACTATCATCAATATTAATCACCTAAAATCGGCTATAATATGCCAGAAAGCAAACTTCGTGATAAGACTCTTGAAAACAGAGTGAACACTTCTTATTCCTCTAATCTTAAAGCCAGAACAACGTTACAAAGGCCCACAGCCAATGGTGCAAACTGTTGTGGAGCTCTCCCTTTTGTAATATATTGGTTCTCGGGTGCTTCGTCATGTTATGGTTACATTCTGTTCAATTTCTTTTTGTTCTTGTGTATCATCACATGAGGCTAAATAAATAAGTAAGGACATAACACAAACAAACATCGGAGCAAATCGCAAACGCAAATCATTCCGCTGTTGAAATGAAATTAATCGCTTATAAATTTTCAAACTTAAGTTGAGTATTCATTATATTTATGGAATTGCACGGGAAAGTTAAACTCATTTCACCAACCATTACCTAAATTTATCGTATATACGACTGAATAAGGTATCCAGGAAACATTTACAAACAGTCGTTGACGTAAACGAAAGATTTGTGGCACAGTAAGTCTACAAGAAAATGTAAACATTGATACATTCTTGCTGATATGACAGCTGTTTTTTTGTTTGAAATTCTTAACTCACTTTGGCTTTTGGCTGTTCTTTTGGGTGGCGTAAATATCCGGCAAAGACGGCAAAAACGACGTCAGGGACATCTCATCTGGAAGATTTCATCCCTGGCAACATTTCCCCGGAAAATGAACAGAAATTAGAAGAAGGAACACGTTCTATGATCTCCATGGCAATTTATATAAACACGAACGTTTCACGCATGGGAGATTCAAGTTGCGTGACACTCGGTAGAGCCTGGTGATTAAAGTAGAAGTTAACCGCTGGTCAAAGTATAGTGGGCTATTTGAACAAAACACCGCTGGCTTTAAATCTTGCAGTATTTTTAAAAAGCCTTCCTCTAATCTCCACCAATCAGAGGCCGCCAACTAGTCTAGAAGCTTGGCATTTTGCGCAATAAGCCGGTAAATTTGTAAAGGTTTTGTAGCCAAAGCTTAGTTATCTTTTATTTCATCAACACAATCTTTACAGTTTGGTCAGTATGTGGATATTTATTGTGCTCTCGTTGAATGCCTTGCTTAGTGGTTATATTTTTCCCAGTGAAGCAGCGTTGAAAGAAGGAGAATGCGAAGGTAAGATAGAGTTTTCTGAAAAAATGTTCCTCACAAGTTTTCAGGAAGTAAGGTCTTGTTCAGGTCAGTTCTTTAACACGTCATGGTTTAAGTAAGAGGTGCTCTTAATTATCTCTGAAAAATATGGTTTTCAAACAAGCAAAAGAATCGATAAGACACACAATTACAGGGCTTGTTTGGGAATTAATTACAAGCAAGAAAAGGTTGACTTGTAGTGTAAAGCTGATTACAACCTGGCCTCGGTTCTTCAAAAGGTGGATAACGCTATTCACCGAATAAATCACTATCCAGTGGATAAACAGTAACAAAACCAATTGAGTTATCCAGTGGATAGAGTTATCCACCCTTCAAACAGCTGGGGCAAGTTTTTGATTTATGGTGAAATGGAGGTCATTGAGCTTCACTTTGAGCAATGCTTCTTAAGATTGGAAAAGGAGGATGCTGAAATAGTTCTCTCTGATAAATTTTGCATAAATATTATATTAACAAAATATAAGAGTTTATTATTAATATTGTTTATGATTATTATTATTGAAAAATATAATTATGCCTATTATTATTATTATTATTATTATTATTATTATATCTTTCTTTCTGATTATTTATTCTGTCTCATGCTGTTTTATGGATGAATTTTCTGATGACAAATTTAAGACGCTATGACTTTTTATAATTTGTATTTTTATCTTGTTATTACGAATCTTCAGCTAACAGAAATCGAGTGATGTTTTGAAATGTTTTACTTTTTCTCTTTTAGAAGTTAACTTTGTAAATAGGATTTTGATATTTAGCACCGTTGTCTGTATATAAGTTTTTTATGAGTATTAAAATAGTTACTAAAAAAAAAAAAAAAAAATTATTATTATTATCTGTCTGAGTTAACTGACTATACAGAAAAGTCTCTCAGTTGCAAATCCCAAAGGATCCCCCAGGTTGGGACAGACTGAGTGGGTTACAGGATGGAAGAACATGTAACTGCCAACTTTGGAAGACACCTCATGTCAACAGTCCAGACATAACTTTCCTCATTATCGTTTCACTCTCCCATAACACAGGTTTTTGTATTTCCCTTGCTGTTCTTTCCAATATTCTTTCTTGTCACTAAAGAGTTCCTTTATATCTTCTATCATTACAAGGTATTTTCATTCCTCCTCCTAAACAACCTTTCACTGATGGTATTACTTTCACCTTATTCCCTTCCATTCGTTTACATAGCTGAAAACTCAGCTGCTGGTACTTTCAAGACAAATGCTGACTAACCCTAAACCTAAATCCGTTCTTTTCTCTTCTCTGTTCGCTTTAATCAGACACAACGTATCTACAAGCGTAATCTCCTTCTTCTCTGTATCTGGCTTCCTTGCTGTGCAATTCATTTGCATCTTTATGCTCCCAGTCCCAGAACAACTTTTTCCCATCATTTGCTATCACCTTCCCTTTTTCCCATTTTTTAGGAAACCACTTCGATCCCTCCACTAACAATCCATTTTTGATTTCCCATTTAATGACATTGTCATGTCTTCTTACATACTCTGATCTGGCCAGTTTCTTCCATGTGCCTGCCAGCAGGTGTTGTACCGTGTCTTTACTCTCTCCACATAGTCAGCGTTTGTCTTGGTCTATTAGTCCTCTCGCTTTCCTGTAGCAGTTTCTTGTAGCTGTTTAGAAAGCTTGTAAATAATTTATTAGTCCTGAAAATCTCAACAGGGATTGGCTGGTATGATATTCAGTAATGGTGATATTAGTGAGCTTAAGCATGAGACACTTTTGAGCCATGGCAGGAGCCCATCACCCGGAGCGTGCAACTTACCTATTTTCGTGCAACGGCGTTTTCACAAGTAAGGTTATTTTTAGGTACGCCTTTCCCGCGAATTAGTTTTCAAAAGCCAATCAGAAGCGGTGCATAATTAATAATAAACTGTTATTAATTATGCACCGCTTCTGATTGGCTTTTGAAAACTAATTCGCGGGAAAGGCGTATCTAAAAATAACCTTACTTGTGAAAACGCCGTTTCACAGACGCTGTATGGAAGTTGGACGCTCCGGGTGATGGGCTACTGGCCATGGACGGCAACCAGAAGTGAGCTGTTTTCCTTTTTAACTTTTCTTTACACCAACACATTTCTATTGTTCAGTGTGTCGTCACTGTTAGAGACGATTAGGTTAATTAAAAAGCTGGGGGAGGCAACTGCCAAGATGTGCAAAATTTTCCACTTTCCATCTGTGGATCAAAAACGTTGTGTGCTTTAATTAGCTCCCTATTGACGTACATGTACATTCTATTAATTACTTTTACATTTACCATGTTCTGGACAGCAAAGTTACTCATCTAACGACAATCTACGATTTATTTTTGCTTTCAGTCTGCATCAAGTTTCTGACAAATTTTGCAAGTAAACTGACAGACGAGGACGTTAAAAGCGTTGAGACAATCCAGCAGAAGTTAAAGGCTGCCTGTGGAAAAGCCAAGAATAAAGAAAACAGATTTGTGAGTAAAATAAACATCTACAGTATTGAACTGAACGCAAGTAAATGACACAACAAATTACTTAGTTTGTGAGTTCAATTCGAGTTTTGGCAGTGATCTGGATCAGTACAATGTTTGGCTGTCGCAAAAACAGCCCTTGGGACAGTGCTTTGGAAAAGAATGCCATTTGCTCTTCTGATACCTGCAGTGATCATCTTTAATTTGCATATTGCCATTCACTTGGAATCCTTCATGCAGGCTAAAATAAACTGGGTACGGCTCTCACTGACTGAATGAATAAATGAATAATCATTGATGTTATTTGTAGACGCTTGAAATTATTAATAATTATCAGTCTTTCATGGAAAATGTGAAAAGATCTGTACAACTTGTTCACTCATGAATTTTGTCGTGTCAGAGAACTGTGCCATTCTGTGAATGACTTGTTTTAACAACTGTATGACAAACTACGATAACATGCTAGCTGGAGTTATCACAAAATCAAATTATTCACATTGCTCTACATGTAGATATTATAACTTCAACAGAATTAACTATTGGAGGGTAATGTGAAGTGCTAGATTTCTAGACCTGATTACCTGCAGCTTGGTATTATTTCACTGTGGAAAGATTTCATGAAAAATTTAGTACAGTAAAGTCTGCTTTATCTTATTGAGTACTATCATCGTCATCATTATCATGATTTGATATAATTCCCGTGATCTTAAAGTTCAGTTTTCTTCTTTGGGTGGTCACAAGAATTTGGTGTTATATCAGGATCATGTGCTTAAGATGATAAAAATCGTCATTCTCAATACTTGTCTACCTGACATTGTATTGAACTTGAGAGGTGAATTTATATACTGATCAATCCTAGGCGTCAAAGGGTTAACTGTACATTTTAAATAATTTCAGTGTTACTATATCGGAGGGACCAGTGATGCTGCCACAGGAATGCTGAATGAAATTACAAAGCCCTTGAGCTATCACAAGCCTCCGGAGAAGATTTGCGAGCGTCTCAAAACACTCGATGCGCAAATCTGTGAGCTGCAGTATGGTAAGGAGAGCTTTTGAATACTATTCATAAAATGACAAAATCTTAGAGTAACGCGGCCCATTGAGCAAAAGGTTTCTGGGATTCCATTTTTCATCATGGCAGCCTAATAAAAATAATATTCTCTTGTTTTAATGCTAAAAAAAGGTTCTCCCTGGTATATGAACAAAGGTTCGTGAAGGATTTTTTTTCGATTATTACTCGGGGATTGTCGGGAAAGAGCCCATTGCAGCTCCGACGACCACTGAGCGTCCAAACTAGTAATCGAAAGGTCGATTCTAATGTTCGGAACACGCGCATTTTTACCGAGTATTTCCGAAACATCATCGGAAAGATATTTCTTCGTTCTTTTACCGTAGTTAACATAATTAT
>NC_090875.1:21561445-21571445 GCF_036669935.1 Montipora foliosa
GATTAGTTTGGTACACCATCATGGCCGCCATTTTTTTGTTTTGGGACATCAACATGGCCGCCGTGACGTCATGAAAAAAACGCTCTATTCCCTGATCACTTCTATTCGTCCCACGAGTATTCTCCTCACCGGACAAAACAAAGCGGGCTTCTTCGTGTTATTCTTCTCCTTCGCTCTTACCCAATTTCACGCTTGCCGGATCATCGCGCAAGCCAGAAACATGGTAACCAGAATCACAACATATGTACAAAATAGTCTTTATTTGCAGATTACTTCTCATTTTCAGCATTTTCATTATATGGCACCTTCTTGGCTCGCGGAAAGGTCCTTACAAAAAATTATAATCTTTATTTACAACCAGGTACAAAAATCGCTCTGCAATACAATAAAAATTCTCTTCTAAGATCTATTTATCTATTGCTACCTTTCGGTTTTCAAGTGGGCATAAATATATTGGCTACAAAAATATCATTTCCTAATTGTTGGTCATATTTTTCTGATGAATATCGCAACCTTTGGTTGCAGACCAGTGACGCGTTCGTACGCAAACTCAAAAACAAGCAATCATAAAACTTTAGTCAACGATCTCTCCCGTATGAAAGATTCACATCAATTAAAAACTTTATATTAAAGCGATTTTTCCAAGACATAATTGCAAGCTATTTTCAGCATAGCTACTGAAGCGAAAACTATTGAATTGCATTTTACTTCGTCCATATCTATAACACTGTACAAGCATAACATCTCCAACAGGAGGAACTACATTAACAAAGCTACGAGGCCCAATTATTAACCTTTATCCTACACAATGTCGCGATGAGAGAAGGGTGAAGTTTAAGAAAAGTGCTTTTTAAAGTTCCTTTCAGAACGGTCATTATATTCCAACAGTTGTCAAAAAACAATTTAGCGGGGTTTAAGAATAAATTATTAAACATTACTCGCGTAATACTTCAAAAAAACTTCTTTAGCAAATAGAATTTGTCTCGGTTATTTTCACTTGAAAAAGTTAATGTTTTGAACAAAAAAATAATACTCTTCTTGCGTTCGTTTGATTCAAAGCGCCAAGGTTGCTAACAAATTCTATGGAATATAACCAATTTCAAATGTCAAGGAACAGAACTTAAAACAATATAAGGAGGAGTTACGATTCCTGAACTTCGAAGTTATTCTTTTGACCTCCTTAAAATGGAGTCGATTGACTTAAACGTCCGCAAATTGGCAGACCTCCTCTTAAAATAATTTGATTAAAATTCATATTTTCCAACAACTCGGATACTCTCCTTGGTGATACTTTCCCAGACGGTCGATGAGTAGAACAGCCTTTCCGATGCACATTGCGCCTCTTAACCAATCAACGCACGATGTTCGTCACAAAAGCATAAATTAAACAAAAAAAAAGGATATCGAGAAGTTTCTAAAAATATTTAAGCCTAAGAAAACGATCGCTATAATTCAGAGAAACGGTGTTTTCTCCCCGTGAGCTCCTGGCTAAGATTAGGAAAATTCTTGTAATATACTAGGTTATTTTCTGAGATCAAAAATTGAAGACTTAATCCTGTGCTCTACAGATGAGAAACGGAATACCACATATTGCATTCTCTTCTAGTTCGTTCTTTTGCCAAAACGTTTTTCGTTTGATGTAACTTTATCAAAACCAGGAATTTTTTTATACCAGGTTATTGAACTGTTTGTTCTGGTAACACATCTTCAATTCTGAAATAGTATACTGAAAACAAGACAAGACTTTCCCGTGTGAAAGAACCAGATATCTAAAACCAGCAGTGCATCGCACTTTAGCCCGAAAGAGAATGTATCGTAAATACTGAGAATTTCTCTGTTTACAAATGCCACGACCGTGCGGGTCTCGTACATTTAAAGAGGCGCTTTAAAATAGAAAGCGATGTGCTACTCGCCAAAAAGGGTGAAAAAGCTTCGTCGCTGTCAAATATCTTTCCTGGAGTTCAATTTACCGCTGGCCAAACATATGAGTTGAGTTGTGGCGTTAACACTCACCAATACCGTGTCTCTATTGTGGTCACGTCATGAATGTGCGAGGCATGGTGAGGTCGGGGGGTTGAGGATCGAATGCGAAGGTGAGAGGCTACAGCGTTAAGAGCGGGACTCTTTACAGATCTGTAATCACCAATTCACTATCGGGTGCACCCGATAACCGAAGAGGATTATTCGGCGAGTGTCGGGCACCGTCGACGTCACCCGAATGACGGCCATCTTCGTTAGCTAACATCGTTTCGGCAGCTGCGTGAAGATCACCCTCGGACACGTCGAAAGCCTCAGCAATTTCCTGCTCGGCGATTCGAAGAAGAGGGTCGTCTAACGTAATCGATATTCCCTCGTCAAGCAGGGCGTCTTCTAAGAGGCTCCGAACACTTTCCGTCCTACCTTCGTCAAGTGACTGTGTATTAACCACATCTCCCGACGAGGACCGGGTTTGCATCCCTAAAGTTTCACTTCGGCTCCTCTGTCTCAAATAAGTTATCGGACCAACTATTTTTCTGCTATCCCCAGTTAAAGGCAAGCTCGAGGCTGCCTTTATGCCGGTATGTTCTTTAATGTCGGGGTAAAAGCCCCTTTTGTCGGGGTCTTTTGGAGGAAGGTCAAATCGAGTCTTTTCGGTTTCACTCTCGTTTGCATTTTCGTCTGCAGATGTGCTTGGAGCCAATAATCTTTCGTCGTTAAACACGCCAGTTTTCTGAAATAAACATCAAAGAAAAGTGTTTTTCTTCAAATTTCAATTCCTCAACATTGGAACTCAGAGCTTCACAATTTTGCCGAAGTGGGAATCACTATTACTTGAGTTATCTAGCAACAAAATGCACAGTTTTATAATAATTTTTTGATTGTAACTATGGCAACCTAGCCACGGGTCAACCTCGGCACCCGTCATACTGTCTTCACAGTGGAACTTATACTTACCAATTTTCTCCCTAACGGGAGGGTGGGTAGGGCAAAAGTGAAAGCAAATGGCGGTAAATCCCCAGCAAAAGGCAAGCGCAAGTGAAAACAACAGTGACAGCCCACGCGCAATGTCAACAGCCGCTGACCAGCAGTTAACTTTGCTCATAAATAACCACATTTCGTACGGCCTACCTTTTTTTCAGTGAGATTAGACATGGAAGAGCTCTTTCTCTTCTTCTCCAGGGCGTTTTCACTTTTTCCTAGGAAAGCAGAGAGGCGGAAAGAATTTGGTCGTCGAAAACTGCAAAAAAAAGGCAACGACTAACGTTAGCTTATAATGCTGATCAACAACAAATGGTAAGGGTAAGCAATTGTGGATTGAAATGTACTGTACAAAGAAATGACTGATTAGTGGTCCCGCATCCGAGATTCGTGCCAAACGGTCACGCACTGCTATGACTGATCAACAGTAACGCAATCGAACAGTAAACAGAACATCGAAAAATTAGGAGCCACAAGCTGTAATTAAGGGAAGATGACGAAGTAAAAAAAGAATGGTGCGATTCTCTTACCTGTGACGCGGCGATGGAGAAACTGCGTTGATAAGACTCTCCCAGAAACCTTTGTGCTACAGAAAGAACAAAATGGAATTACTGCATTTGTCACGCCACACATTCCTGCGTCGATGTTCATTCGGTGCGTGACGAGACAAATATCTCGCAGGTGTTTACAACCTCTAATTCCATCAAATCGGTCACGCTAATTTGTTTAGGGTTGGTTGGCCTTCATTTTTCCTTTTGCATCAATTGTTTTCTGAACCAACGCCAGGAGCCGCTGAAATACATTAGCCCACTCCCCACGGAATAGGCCAATTCCGAGTTCATGTCTGCCTCTTCTTCAAAGCGAGTCTAAGTGCGAAGTTTCATATGGAAAGTAGAACTAATAACCATCATCAAAACTTTCGCACTTAGACTCGGTTTGAAGAGGAGGCACGCATAAACTAGGAAATGGCCCATATCTTGAATTTCACTCACGTGATCAACGAAAACAAAAAAAAAAAGTTTGCTTAACAATACAGTTCAACTCCCGAAGGATTGGGTCGGGACTCCAACATGGCCGCCGTTTCTTTGTTTGGGGACTCCAACATGGTGGCCGTGACGTCATGTGAAAACCAATAATTAACAAATGCTTTTCTTTCAACTAATTTATTCTAGTTATCTACGTTGCTATATCCCCACCAATAGCGTAGCTCCATCTTTCACTATTGAAACGTTGACAACCCATAGTTCCTACTTCGCTCCGACGAAGGGTTACCGCTCGAGAAGTCAGCTGTCAGATTTCTTTACGGTGGTCAGTTTACCATATCAACCCAGTTACCTGTGCTTTCTGAGATGCATCTTCCTTCAAGAACAATTCATCGTCATCTTCTCCCAGCTGACCAGAAATAGCACGGCGCAGCTGCGGACCAAGTCCATGTAAAGTTCGAAGGCCAGCCTGGAAACAGAAGTAACATAAAACAATCAATACGCTGGGATAAGTGAGATAGTCAACAGTAATATGACACTCGGTCCTGCTATCTTGAAGTCGAGGCAACAAACGTTCAGAATTGAAGCAATAATAACGTATGGCGTTGGCGTACCTGTAAAGCCATGGTGCTATCTTCGGGGATCTCGGCCTGATCTTGAGCCTTTTGCCTCGCCTTGAAGCGACGGAAGTATTCCTGAATCAAGTACGTTGCATAAAATTTGCCAACTGTGACGTCATCATCTATGTTGGACAAACATGCGGGTTAGTTAACGTATCGAGTGCGCCTTCGGCAAATCATCGGAGAGGAAGAGAGAAGACAGTCAAATGACATCGCAACGCAACTACAGGGAGCCGGCGCGAAGCGCGGGAAAACGCATACGAGAAATCCACTGTTGCTTCGCTCTTCCTTTTTATTGGCTTAAAATATGGCGTGATAGTTTCAAGCCAATCACCAACCGATGCAATGCACAACCAAACCAATCGCAAGGCCTCTTTGGACACTCAATCGCAAATTGCTTTAGAGAGAGTGCTGTCGCCACCATAGACCTAATGACACTGTACACCCTATCCTTCCGCCCATTTGTCCGTGATCAAAATCATACTTACGCACTCCTGGAGGCTGGACAACTTTATCCAAGACTTGTAGAGATGTTTTTGGCCAGATGCGAAGAATGATGTTTCGCACTTCTCCGTTCGCTTTGTCGATGGAGCCTTTCCCTACAAAAAAGAGCAGATGAGATCACCCTGCGCCAACTACAGGGATCGGTGGCTTAATTGGTTAGGCATCGGGATGCCACGCAGGAGTTCGCGGGTTCGAACCCTGGCCGGCTCAAAACTCGGGATATTAAAATAACTGAAAAGAAACTTCATCTGCAAACGGTTACAATTTCAAGTTTTCTAGGCCTCATCTCACAAATATCCTCCGTGTTCACAAGTTCCTTGTGGGACGTTAAAGAGCGCCCACACTATTTGAGGAGAGTAGGGGATTAAGTTCCCGTTGTTTTGGCTGTCCTTTGCGAGTATATGGGTGGGTGGGTGGGTATAGCTGGTTCACATCAGCTGAATAACAGCCAAAACTTCCATCTGCTCAAACAAATAAATAACAAACAAAAAAACAAACAAACAAGCTGAACTCACCCTCTGGCCTTTTTATGTTAAGAGACGATCGAACGAGTCCAAACAAAGTTGCGTTGAAATCCACCATTCCATCTTCAGTAAGGGGCATATTCATGGTTACAAGCCTCTGTAATAAAGTTATGAACTCTGTTGACACTAATTGAATTATCGTAAACAGAAAAGGTGAATGAAATCTGTCCTAGGGCAGAAAGATAAAAAGCTTGAAGGGTAGTTCAGGTCCTTCGCCCAACATTTCTTTGGAAAAGTCCTTTGGATTTAGAGGAAGAAATTAGAGCCTTAACAATAGGCCATTTTCGAAATATCAATATTCGGCTTGATAGTCAGGCAGGGAGGATAAAAACAACAGAAACGGGTTGCAATGAATGTGAACGATATCAACATATCATCCACTATCCTTTGTCTTGGCCCTCTAAACCACCATTTCAAGCGGAATTATCGAAAGCGGCTCATTGTGCTTCGCCATCCTCCCCCGAAAAACTGTTTATTACCGATGGAAACGTTTTTTATAGCCCTGGGGTAATAATACCGTCCCTCTCTTTCTCCGCATTAATTATTTTTCCTTAACATGCTTCCGTGAATGGAAGTAATAAAAGAGAAAGACCTACTCCGACACTGAGAGCATAATTCGAGCAACGATTCCCGCTTCCGTGAATAATCAGTGGGATAATTCCGCCATCCCCGCAAACCCCTCACGACATCATTGATGTTTACCTTACACGCTTCTCTATGCGGACAGAATTTTCCAAATCCAAGCGGTGGTGCGATTCTCTTCAATAAAGTAACAATATCTACATGTTTAATGCAGCCGAGAGCCTCAGGATCATACTCGGACCAGACCCTCACGTACTCGTCCAGGTGATGAGGCCCAAGAATTGACCAATCACGGGTCAGATAGTCGAAGTTGTCCATAATAACCGCAACGAATAAGTTAATGATCTAAAAATAAGAACAAAAACATTGTCAGGAACAAATAACCAGAAGCATACAGGCACTGGGTTTAAACACTAACAGAGCAGTGAAAGAGCAATATTTGAAACGATATCTGATGCCAAGAAAAATAAGGGGGAAACATTTGTGCATTCAAATGGCTATTTTTCGCAGACGACAACAAAAAAGCGTGTAGCACGTGCACGTTCTATTTTTGGAACGACCTGTCGCGCCAAGTAAAACAAGGCGGAAACATTTCTCCAATCAAATAGCTTTGTTTTGCAGACGTCGACAACAAAGCGTGGAGCAGGATTATATTTACTCAATAAATCCTTATTTGTGGCGTCAAGAACTTAAACAAGACTAAAAACAGCCTCGTATACTGGTGCGCTGGTAGCCATGATTATGACATCCAAACACCCTAATTATAAGCTTCTATCTCCAGTGAAGTATTCATTCAAAACCCAAAAGATTCTTACCAAGAAGGAGCAGATCGAGTAAAACGACACGAAATAGAAGTATGCGAAATCCGACCCGCACAGACCCATGGGTTCTTGCGGGTCTGCCCTCGGGTCGCACTTCACGTCATCTCGATTCGTGCACGAAAGCATGATTTGCTGCCAGTTTTCTCCCGTGGCCGATCTAAGAAAAAAGACAAGAAACTGTGTCAGAAGGTGATTCTTATCTATGGTAAACATTTTCCCAGAGCAGAAAAGCAACTTGTTCGACAAAGAGTGAATTAAATAAGAGTGTTTATCAATCACTTTACGGCCTTAACCCAGCAGAGTCACAAATAGATTTACTTTTAGATACATTTTGCGCGAGAAGCAAACAAAGGGTCGCCAATTTTAACCAATGAAAAGAAGCCATGTCATGCGAGACTGCTTCTGCCATGTTTTTTTTTTTCAGGGACATGACAACTGATTTTCGCGGGAATAGGTATTCTAAAAATAGACTCATTTGTGACGGTGCTTGGGAGCCCAACCATGACATAACAACACTCTTATTTAATTCACTCTTAGTTGGATAGACTACAAGAAAAGTTCGATTCCTGTACAATCGCCTGGGGGATGTGAGGTGGTAACGGGGCGAAATTGGGAAAGAACGAGACACCAATTCAAGAATAGTTTATAATCTCGAAGGACAGTTCCGAAGGGTGGGGGGGGGGGGGGGGAAAACTAAGGCCGGACAATCACTCAGGGTCTTCAAATAGCTGAGGAGAAACTGCTGTCTTTGGTCCATAAATCTCTTAAGATTAGAACGAGAAGAGAAGTGATAAAGAATTCTGTAAGTCTGGCAAGGCAAAATTGAGTAAATAAAAGATACGTTTTTAAGTAATGATCCGTGTAAGGTGGATAGCAATTTCCTTTGTTATGCGGCAACGGGGCTTTCCCCACATAGGAATGTTATCATTTTTACACAGAGAATGCATAAACCTACAGGAAAGCCGTTAGCGCAATAAAATTCATTTACAGCCCACTTTGAAAGGGTGTTTTTTTGTGTTAAAAGATTTTGACCAATCACAAGAGTTGAAAACAAAAGCCAAGAAACGTTTGCAATTTTACATGTTCCCCACATACGATTTCTGTGAAATTCATTTAAACTGAGACCAGATGAAAGATGGAAGATGGTTGGAAAGTAAGGATGAATATAATACTGCTTTTATGAAGTTTTGTTAACTTTTGCTGTTAAAGCCAATCAGAAGTAAGTACAGACAATAGAAAAGTTATCACCTTTTTGCATACCAATTGAATTCCAACATGTTCGTTGCCGTTGTTGCTATCGTTCTTATCTGGACCGTTTCTTAAAGTTTCATCATTCATCACTCTCACTGGTGGCCAGGACGCATAGCAAACGAGAGCTAGGAGCTTACAGTTGTACCGTGCATAAGGAACCCGCGCCCGCAGTGCGCGCGGCATTCAAAACTGTGCTATCCTGTCAATCATTTGCCCTTTTCACCAGAAACAGTCCATTTCTGTCCGTAAACGACGATGTGGTCGATCCACCCTGCCGAAAGGACGCCACCTAATTCTTTTTTCGCAAAGTTAACACAAATAAATACATTATCAATACAGTTCTGACGTCTTCTTGCACTTGATTCGAAAATACCAGACTGAATTCGTCTTAAAATAGCTAGAAAAAGCACAACAGTTGACGTTCGAATCGCCACTCACCGGCAGCCTAGTTTTGGCGCTAAAGTTTGTTGACAAAAAAAGTTGCTACAAAATCCTTTAAATGGTTTTCTAGCCCGTTAACTACAAACATTTAAGGTGACGTCGGATAGCACAGGATCACAACTACCAACAGTAAAGCGTGTTATAAACAAATAGTTGAGATTTCCTTTACCTGAAGAGTACCATCAGAGAATGAGGAAAAGTCTGGAAGTTGTTGTTTCGGTTTATTTCCGTGTCGGGGTCAAGGGCGATACGGCCAAACATCTGCAGAGATAGAAGCGAATTCTAGCATAAACGTATTTTGAAATGCGTGCTGTAAAAGAAAAATTGGCCAATTACACCAGACCCATAAAATCAAACGAACCAATCAGAACGTAAAGAAAATATATGCAGCAGGTGTTAAGAGCTAAAAAGCGAGTGTGACCAAATCACACAACTGCCTCCGACTGGCTAGGAGGGTGGCGCGCGAATTTCGAGTGAATTACCAAACGTCGGGAAGCAAAAACAAAGTAATCATGAAGTTACTTTCAAATGCTTCTAACCAATTTGTTTCTTTATTACATCCATTTGCAAATCACTGCTGATCCTTGCAATCTGATTGGCTCTCAGCAGGGTGATTTATTCCCAAATCGCACTATTTGTTTTGCTCTAAATAGCACCATTCTCCCAGCCAACGAGAAAGGAACACTAAAGCAAAACAGCCAATCAGATTTCAAGGCTTGTTTAAGGCAACCAATCAAATTGCAGGGAAATGAAAGACAAAGAAAACCACTGTGTGGCGAATTTCGCAACTTTTGTTCCCAACTGGATCACTAAAATGTTGGTACTGACTACAGTATAATCCTGTATTTTAGCTATAAATAATGATTGTATGATTTCTAAATGGCTGTAATACAATAAAGTGGTAATTGAACTTCGTGTCGTGCAATTTTGGTCTGAAATCATACTTGTGATTTCAATCGAACTCGCGCTGCATGCTCGTTCGATTTTGAGATCACACGTATGATTTCAGACCAAAATTGCACGACACGAAGTTCAATTACCATTATTTATCGGAAGAGTTCACACATTCTTTGAAGGTGGATAATTTCGTTTAAAGGATCTTCTCTTCGTATGACAAAAGGTCAAATAACATCCATGAAATGCTTTCCCCTCAAGCAATGTTGCAAAAAGACGCCCTTACCAAACACTAGGTTATTTCTCTCACAACCTGTCCCTTCATTTCGATGTAGTAAATGATCAAGTTGCGCGTCAAGTTCCTCGACTGGTGTTACAATGGACAACGTAAATAGCATCTTCTCCCACCCACTCTAGATGAT
>NC_090875.1:21573945-21578945 GCF_036669935.1 Montipora foliosa
TAGAATGAAGTTATTCGTGGATCATGATTAACATGTAAAGGAGTAAATGGACAGAAATGTTCTTACTGTTGCCTTCGTTATTTACGCATTTAATGGTTTAGAAATGCTCAAGGTTTAATTTATCAGAGCCTGATTAAGTTAAAAGTTAAGTGGCTCATTTTAAAAAACAAAAATGGTGCGATGATTAATCGTCTTACAATTCTTTGAACGCGTCCGTCTGGGCTACTTTCCAATGCTAACTCCAGTTCAGTAATACCGCGATGTCGTCGAAAAACGTCCTAGAAAGTAAATCGTTCTTTTCCTTGAACATGATTTAGCACGATTTAGTCATTTAAAAAAACTCGTGAGGTGTGTTAGATTGGTTTACTGTGTATGATGGGTATCCTGTTCGAGTCGGTTTAGGCGACGAGTGGAACAAAATAGTTCTGGTTTCCTGGAAGTCTTGCTCTTTAACGTCAATATGATACGAAAGAAACCACAGCCTCAAGCGCGTAACTAGCCACCAAACAAACAGTAAAACGGGCTATCTTGCTCCAAAAAATTAAGAAGATAGCAGTTCATGCTTTTTATAACGCGGAAACTTAATTTAAGCTTTGAGTCCGCCGGATCGTTTCGTCATGACGAACTGAACCAGAAAGAGTGTTGGGAGAAACACATTCCCTTCCCAAGTTACAAAAATGGTTGTCGATGATTAACCTCAGTGATAAGTCATCGTTTAGGGATAATTAAATGACATTATACAACATTAAAACGTATTAAAAAGAGATATTTGTTCATCTCCAAGCCAATACACCCGAGAGCACGATGCGTGACAGGGACGCTGTTAAATTTATCATGGTTATTTTATCAAAGACCGCAATTGAAAAGTTCCCCCATACAAGAAGTAACTTGAATTACATTTATTTCAATACAGGTTTCTGGGTATAAGATACTTTTGGTGAGTGATTGTCTTGGTAAAGCGAAGAAACAGGCTCTGTTCCGCAGCAAAATGTTAAAAATGCAGTGAGAGAGATCAAACCGATGATGGAAAAAAACTAATCAAAGACAATTTGTTGGCCAACCCAGCCCCCCTTGTGGCCGGACCTTTCTCGGTAGTTGTCTAAAATACAAGGAAAGGTTACTTTTATACAAACGTTGGCCGTGTAGCACTTATATTTTAAACAGAGTTAACTGAATAGAGTGTAATGTGAAGTGCTCGATTTCTATCCCATATGAACCATGTGAGCGTTAGCCCTACTGATGGAAATGGGCCCACACAAGGACAGAGAAAACTCTGACCAGGGTGGGAATTGAACCCATGACCTTTAGTTGTCTAAAATAATTTGTTAGCGAGTTTTATCGCACGTTCATAGCCCGGTCTTATGACAAAAAAATTAGATGATTGTGTTTAAAAATTTTACCTATGCAAACGGCGACTCGGTGCTTTGGTGGTTAGGAGCGGTGACAGCTAAGCTAATAATCGTAGGTTCGAGTCCAGGGTCCGGATATCTGGGTTGTGATTTAAATCTTAATTTAATTCCCAGAATTCCTTTCCTTATGTCAGTGTCATGAACTAACGATAATCGTTTATTCAAAGCCGGTTGATACTATAATATGATTATCGTATTACCAGTCTCGAGATACTATAATATGATTATCGTATTACCAGTCTCGAGCCTTATACGTCACTTTTTCCTGGATCCAACCCTCTGAGGTCCAATCGGTCAGTTTTGAACGTGAGTTATGGCGGACCGTGAAATCTAAAACTTACACACAAAGTAAACGGCCTTTGGATAAAATCAAAGCTCAAAAATTTGCCGCGCAGAGAGGTGTTAAGCAAACACACTTTCGAAATCTGAAGGAAAAAAGGGAGTGTTTTTTTTATCACAGGGGCACTTTAAAATACGAAACTATTTTGATTTCTCTTGAAATTCTCCACAACAGCATTTTGACAAAGTTCTTCCTTCGCGCGACAGCATGAACCAAGAAAAGGTGAGATTTCTGTTTTTTTCGACATCACTTACCGAGACCTCGTTCATGGTAATGTCGATGATACTTCCAACCACAATGATGAAGTCGAACAGATTCCATCTGTCTATAAAGTAGTTCTGCGAAAACGAAAAACGATTGATTTATGAGAAGGTCCTTCCCTTGAGGATTTTACTAACAGGAGGTGGCATCGGAGAAACGGATTCATGAGGCTCACCTTGGGTTTAAAGGCAATGAGCTTTAAAATACACTCAAGAAGAAACACAGCGGTGAACCCGATATTGAAGCCATCCAGCACTCTTGTGTACAACTCGGGTTCTTGGTAATACTAGAAAAGAATAGAAAAACGAACTAAACAAAGGTCGTCAGAGACCCGACACTGCTCTTCACCAAATGAAAACAATTCTTGTTCACACTAGAAGACGCAGACAAAGCGCAGGACGTTCACACTAGGTGAAAAAAGGAGCCACAGACACCCACGCCGGTCTTCGCTTAGTTCTTGCCTAGTTTCTGCCATTGTTCTTTGGTCAGTTCAATTCACACCCAAAAATCAATAAGCAAAACCCTTATTGTGAACGATTGTAGCATTCAGCATGAAGAAACTGATTGGACAGAGCATACCTGCATCATAAGCACAACAGTGTTGCAAACAATAAACGCGAAGATGAGGTACTCAAATGCCTGTGACGTCACCACACGCCATATATGGAACTGGAAGCGACTGTCAGGAATGTACCGCCGGAAGGGCTTGGCTTTGAGGGCGAACTCGATGCACTGCCGCTAAGAAGATAAAAAAAAAGTCGATCGATTTCGGTTCCAAAGAGAAATTCTCAAAACAAGAAACCTGATAATTCTTAAAAGACAAAATTCTCTTTCTGACGTGTAAAGAGGGGTGGGTCTAAGATGTTTTCAGTGGTGAAATGAACTTATTTACTCTGACCAATAGCAACAGGCCCCAGCTTTCGAACGAACCAATCAGAACCCCAAGCAAAGTTCATGCAGCACGCGCCAAGCGCGGGAAAACACGAGCGAGCGAGATAACTAAATCTAAAGTAGGGGAGAACATCGACCTACCGATCTCCCAATTAACAAAGGGCATACTTTTTGCCAACCTGGTTTTTGTCCAGTTCACAGTCTTTGAATTCTTCCTCGCCTTCGCTTTGAAACGTTACGATCACAAAACCGACGAAGATGTTCACCATGAAAAAAGCGATGATGATTATATAAATAATGTAATACACTGCAACCCAGGGTCGGTTGTTTTGGGTAGGACCTTCGTCCACTTCAGTTGAGTCGATAGAATTCTGCAGTATTCTACAAACAGAAGTAAAATTGACGCCATTAGCCATTGACGCTTGCCCTTGACGCAAGCGTTTACATCAAATTTAAGACATTTTTCTTCGTGCGTCAGTAATGACTTTGACAACTGACAAGCCAAAGACGCTCGAAGACCATTACAAGCTTTGTTAAATCTCATGTGAAGCAAGTGCAAACTTCTGACGTGCCAGCTAAATTTGTCACATAAAATTCGGCAAATTCCCCCACCCACACAAAATTGTCCCAACCAAATTGGCATACAAAATTATCTCGTGGAAAATATTAGGTTGTCTCCGATTCTGTAAATAGAGGATTTTACATAGCCGCGCGGAGATACGAAATTTCTCTCTTTAATAGTTGCGGTCTTTAATAATGAGTAAATCTTGTTAAGCTATAATAAGTGCTTCGAGCAAAACCATAACATTGCCGTTACTAAACAGTGTCGTAGAGTCAACTCTCCTAAGGAGGCATTCCCTTACAATTGTTTAAACTGGTTTGAGCTAACTTAATCGATAAAATTTAAGACTATGGCACCGTCCACACCTATCGGGATGTTTTTGATTCCGCAACTTTTTTCTGCGGATTCGCCTTCCGTCCACACGAATCCGGCGAATCCGGCATGCGAATCCCCAACTTTTTGAATGCGCTCTCCAGAGTGGAAACTTTTGAATACGCAAAGAATGTGGAATCGCGTGGACGGTCTAATTCGGATATTAGGTAGCTTAAGCAACGACAACGGCGACGGCAACGAGAACGTCACAAATTTGCATATTTAGTGGGTAAAAACAATAGCTTTGCACGCTCTGCACGTGAGTTTTTCACTTTTGTCCATTTCGTTGCCGTCGTCAACAAAACAGCAACGTGAAATAGCCAAGTATATGGTTTTATGAAGAACGTCAGCACTTAAGGATAAAGTTTCATTTTCTCTTCGAAATTGAGTGCCGTTCCGACTGGTGTCATCTTTGAGGAATTACCACACCCTTGTCATATTAAAAACGTTGAAACAGTCACGAAGCGACTAAAAATAACGCAAATTTATATTTTGAGATTAAGTTCTCGTTGCCGTCGCCGTTGTCGTTGCTTAAACTCCCTAATTTCAAATCCGATGACGTTACAAACTCAGATCCAGTCTTTGCCGCTTAAATATTCAACAAGGTCGCTGAACTTTTGTCGGCATTTCAGATGTGAAGACGGGGTCTAAATGCCAACAGAGCGTGTTCGCTTACCCTGGCCAGCCTTCAAACGTCATGACAGTGAAGAGTGTTAGCATGGCGTTTCCAACGTTGTCAAAGTTGAAATCGTGTCTTTTCCACTCTCGTTCTTTTTTCTGCCAGCAAAGAGATAGCAGAAGACAATCACGGTAAACTAAGCTCGTGTTTTACTGGGATCTCGCAACCGTTTCAACCGCTGCCGGTTTAAGTTAAAGCGGTTGAGGTTTCTCAGTAGAACAATTTTCCAACCATTTTCGGTTGAAACGCGGTAACTCCCAAGAATATTCATTACCAGACTTCTCCGCGTTGACAAGTTGAGGGAAAACCTAACTTGATGCCGGTTGAAAAAGTTGATCAAACAAACCAACCGAAAATGATTTTTCTCAAAACAGAACACGACCAATGCCAAGTGTTTTGGCAATACAAAAATTTTTTGAACACAGGGAAGCAACGCATCTGTGACGCAAACTTACAAAAAAAGTCAAGATCCAAAGTTCTCACGGC